>NC_087513.1:19071589-19371589 GCF_963921805.1 Phalacrocorax carbo | reverse complement strand
ATGTTATACCATCCTTCTATCAATACTATCCTTCCAAGTGCCACTAAGTCTCTTAATTATTTCCAATACGAAGTACGTTGATAGAAGGATGAATTAGTAAGTCCATAGAGTTCTGTATGCGTATTTGAACACATGGCAAAATACGCTTCTCACAAATACATTCCTTGGGCACAGACATGCCAGGGATGGATGGAATTCTAAGGTTTCTATATCCCCACCCTGCTACTTTTACTGTCTATGATGGTACACGCTCCTGCGTTATAGGCCAAGGCTGCAACTGTGCTCCTCTTCAGTTCTCTGTTTACATAAGAGCCGTACCTTTCTTTGCTCCTTAAAATTACCAGAATGCAATGTAATAAGAAAACAAGCACATTAAACAAACATGTTGGAAATATAGTATAGACATAGATACTCCTGAACTGGAAAATTTATGCCTTTTAAAGCAACACCATATTTCATCACGCTGTGCAAATTGAACCTATCCCCTTGGAGTTCATTGTTTCTTGGTTTCTGTTAACACAGGAATCTGCTTACTTTAACCAAGAGCTGAAAAAGATGAATCATCTGGAGCAAGACTTATGAGACTGCACTGAAATTCTGTACACACTATCGCACAGTCTTAAATTTGTACACGCCATAAATGGCAAAACTGCCACTATTTTTGTGAAAGGCATGAAAATTAGCACATTCTTAAAATGTTCAAAAATACAAATATTTCCTCTAAGTTTGCTGAACAGTAGAGCCTATGAAGTCACCCTTGCTATTTTTTTCCTCTTCCTCAGAAAAGGCTAGGAAGTCAATTCAGAAAGCTCACTTTGCATTTTCCAGGACATGGGTAGTACAAAAATGTACAGCATCATCCCTGATTTCTCTCTAACAAAGAAGAGAGAAAACTGAGGCAGCACAAACAAGATAGCAGTTTCAATGGACTCTGGGTTTGGGTCTAAAAGACGTTTGCCAGGCTTTCTCATTGGCTTTGTTACACAACACATTTACAGTTATAATCAGTGGTAGTTAATAGATTATCTATAGTCTCTCCTGCATCTCCTTCCCCCTTTGGTTCACTAGATGTGTTACATATACATGCTTATATTCAAACACGCCTGTAAGTCTAGGGAACTGCTGAAATTCTTACAATTCATACTGTTTGTGCTGTGATACTGTATCTGAACATGTAAACAAAATGATGAAACAAAATGCCACCAGGATTTGGCAAGAATTATCTGCTCACCTGCATACACCTTTAGGGCAACCTCTTTCTTAGTCAAGTGCAATTCCTGCATGATGTCCTTTTCATTTAAAAAAAACCCCAAGCATTCTAGGCCTCTTTTGTAGCATCAGCCACCCAAACGTGAACTGAGTGTAAATGGATATAGCTGGGACTCTGTAATCCTCACAACAGCCAGCTCTAGTGCCTCTACCACTATGCCTAGCTTCACTAATCCACAGAAGAATAAAACCTGACTTGAATTTTATCACATTTACTTGCAGATACTGTGAATGTTGTGGACGATACAGTCACCTAAGAAAAGTGTGATAAAGGCAGCTGAAAGCCATGATTTGGCTGCTTACATGCCACAGGTATAACATTTCATAAAACATTGTCTTGGCTGGCAGTAGCCTAACTACTTAACTGTGCCTGTTTGATGGGGAACCCCATCAGCCCCTGCATAAATAAGCCGGCAATAAAAAGCGACACCTTTGAAAAGTCTAACAGCTGCTGCAAATTACAGTGTTTCTCTTGTATTACAAGATTATTCCCCGTCTTATCTATGCAGAAGAAGGTCACTCCGTTTCATAGGAGAATTTAATATTCCAAAATCTAATTTCAATCTGATTAAGAAAAACAATAACAAAATTCAAATACTGAAACGCTGAGTTGAAAGGGACACATTTATTGGATGTTAAAACCTTGGAGCAGTTTGCATAAAAGATCCCGGTTACAAGGTCAGCTCCTGAAAGGCTGCAGCCTCAGAGAGCCCAGATTTTCTGCAGCTAAGAAGCTGTGTTGGCAATTTGCCAGTATAATTTGTTCCTGATATTTTGGCCAAATTGGACCATTTCTATGAAACATTCCTGTTTAACTATTCAGTCCATTCCAATGAAATAAGCTGAATTTTTATTTCTGATTTTTCTTTACATTGCTGAGCTCTTCAGTTTCACTGAACTATGTTTCCACCACTCAGGAACCACTCCAAAGCTTAAGGACAAAACAGACTGCCTGGAATGCCATATAATACTTAAACAAAGCCAGCTTGTTAGTAAGAAGCAATGTATTCTATTAGCCCTACTGACCAAACTTATCTAGATAAGCTAGCAGACTCAAAACCTCTTCTTTGGGACAATACGGGACCACAAAAAAATTACTAATTTAAATTCAATTTGCATTTTCAGTAGAGCTTCACTCTATCAATCTGCTAAAAGGCAGCAGCCTTGGAATGCAGTTCATACAGTCTTGCAGCAGCTTCATACTGTGGTAGCTGCAAAAGAGGTGCAGTGCAAATAAAAATCAGGTTTTGCTTTTTTCTCACCATTGCAAGGATTGATTTCAAATCAAGACAACCTGTGAAATCAAGAACTTGAAAGCAAAGCAGCAAAGTACAGTGAAGTCTAAGGCCTTCTGAAGCTGACACTTCCTTTTACCTTCTTTTACAGGTTTTATAAAATAATACAGCATAAAGCTGTGAAGAATTTTGAGAAAATATATTCTGCAGCGATACAAAAGAGCTGCATAATAAAATACAACATACTCATTGCTCAGCAATAACAGACAGTTCTCCCAGTGAGGGGTGGATATAACACGGGTCAGGCCATGGATTTTATCTGGTAGCTGTCAATTTAAGCAAAAACATAAGGAGTAAAGGGGGGAAAAAATCTTGGCTTACAAGCAACTTGCTAAAGCACTGTTCTTCAAACCTGTATATTAGATGTCATTTCACTGGCTTTTTTATCCTGTGTAATCCATCAATATAATATGGCACATCAAAGCTAGACTCTAATCTTTTAAATTAATATTTTAAAAAGATTGCAAGGGTTTTGGTTTGGCTCCTTGGGAATGCTTTTTATTTTAACGAATAGAAGACAGACCTCAAGATGCATATTTATAATTTTATTAGTGCACTGCTGACATTGCTTTCTTGACTTAAGAAAACCAAGATACTACAATTGCAGTTAGGAGTTTATTTCTCTTATCACTTATTGGTTATCAGTAAATCTCAGATAAGGTTTCTCTGGATAAAAAACTGTCACGAGTGAAGTCCCAATAGCAATAGTCACAAGAAACTATTTTACTAACTTTTTATTCAGTTTGGAGTATTCTTAAAAGCATTCTTAACTTGCAGGGCAGAAACACAACATATAGCACAACAGCGTTCACAAAACAGGCCACAGAAATTTTGCTGTTTTCATATTTGTGACTGCTACATAAAATATTTTGAAATAAGGAGGAAATATATTTATTTTATTAGAGAACAATGAACACGGAGCATTACAAAATCCCTATTTTGTGTTTCAAGGCAAGAAGATTTGTACCTAGGGGAATTTTGCCAAGACCAGAAGTTCAAACTCCCCTGATAAAGGAAAGTGGTAGCTCAATTCAGCTAAGGCAGGGTCCTTGGGAGCACATAGAGTCTGTATCTACATAAAAAAGTCAGTAGACTCAAGGGTTCCAGGTTGTAGAGTAAGACAGTCAGCGCTGAGAAGCCAATGTTAATCGTATATGCATTTTAGGGGCTCACTCCAGACTAGATCTACCCTGGCTCAGCATCCTGAACATCCATACTCATAACTGGACCACACTAAACACACTCATAGAACACATCTTCCAGTTGAGTTTCATCCAAAAAGAATTTAGCTTGTAAGCTCTCAGACTGGCCTGCAATGTCAAGTAAATCACGGTAAATGGGGATGACTGGGAGATTTGCTCTGAAAACGCTTTAGTCCGCTATGCATCTCACCTGTGCTTGTTCTGGACACAAATACCTGAAGAATATCTTGATCCTATGACCCTTGTTTGTATTCAATGATAGGAGGAATGATCCATGGGAGACATAAGGTTTCTAGACCCACTGAAAATCTTAAAAATGCCTTTCTATTTCAGTGGGTGAGAATTACAGACCTCACCTGTCTCTGTCTGCTCCCCTTCTGGCATTTATGACAGCACAGCAGCTGAATTTCATAGGGTAGAAAGAGTAAATGTTTTTATCATACCACAATGCCCTAGAAACTAGTGAACAGTGCCCTTCTTCTGATGTCCATTCAAAACTTACAGGCTGAAAAAGACTCCGACTGGGTCACAGTTCTTAGATTAGTGCTCCAACTACTGTTAAGTGAAAGGTGGGTGAGTGCTGCTGCTGCCTTATTTTGTAAAAGATTAAATCCTGGTATTTTGGGCCTTCATTCAGTACAGAGGTGAAATTGCAAGAGGACTGAAATTTCTGGCACTGGTTTCTCATACTCTACAGTGTCTAACTTAACTAGACAGGATCAGTGTCTGAACACCTTCAGTGTCTCTCCCTCTACTGGCTTTAAGGAAGATATACATATTTTACAGAGGCTTGACTTACATACTCTGGTTCCCACCTCTGATGGTTAGTGATTTCAACAGAGTGTGCCTTCTTATATTTATACTAGAAAGAATTCTCTGGTGCTATTATTTTCATTAAATAGATAACATTTTTTCTTCCTTTGGAAAAAATCAAAGACGTTTTTGGGGAAGGGTCCTACAAAAACAAGACAGGTATGCGATTGAGAAAAGGGATGGTCTTAGTAAGCACCAACTTTAATATCTTATAAATTCAGCCTTCACCTAGTTCTTCTCGAGTTCTTCAGGATAGAACTTTCTTTTTGTGTGTGTGTGTGTTTTATAATAACCCAACTTTATCCTTTGGTTGTATTATAATGTAGTATTATATCTATGCATACTCTGAAGACATCAGATCCTGTTCCACAAGGTGGAACTCTCTTTTTATTCAGAGAAAGATTCCTGAAAAACACAGGAATGTTATAGCTCTAAATCACCAATCATGATTTATTTCTTTTCTACTGTTGGCTCATTAGTTGCATCCATATCTTTCCCTACTAAAAGTCCCCTAAAATGGTTTCTAATTTGTTTCTACAGTTTCACCTCTAACGGTGAGGGAAAGAGGAAAGCTTTTCCTACCTGCAATTGAGTGCTACATCAGCTTGTCTTAGCAAATGGCTGAAAATAAATCAATCTTAGTTTGCACTACCTGAAGAGACAAATCATTCTAATCAAAGTGGTGATTTACCAGACTACAAGCTAGCGAGTTTTTTTTTTCTTTCATTAGACTAACTAAAAAAGATTTTGTTCTCTTAATCTTCATTCATTATGTGATAGAATCCTATGCAGCACTAGAATAAATAACAACTTACTCCTTAAATTGTTTAACAAAGCTAGAACACTGCCCATTGGTCTTACAAGCTCTTATAAGCCTTCTAATCAAAGGAATAACTTAGGGTAAACCCTGCCCCCCCAACTTATCAGGTTCTTTTCTTTTTAAACAGCAAAAGATATAATAGTTAGGGCTGCCTCAAATAAGGAACATTTAGTGTTGTTCCACAGCAGTTCTAAGAAATTCCCAAAAAACATTCTTCTGTTTATCTATCAACACTTAAATAAAAGAATAGGAAGCAGAATTGTTTTGCAAAGCAAAATATTCTGAAGCATTTTCATTCATCAAAGTCATAATGTTTCAATGTTTATGTTAGTATTTAAGTTAAGTTAAAGCAGTGAGAAATTTTCAGTACCAGTTTATATGACAGTAAGGTCATTGTGAAGATGATGCTTTCCTATTGGAAATGGGTTTGTGTATATGTGGCTATTGCAGTAACTTACATTGTTTGATTAGTATTTGATTTTGCTTGATTACACTACTTAAAATTTCCTTACCAACAACTGCTTTTTTGCAATTTTGCAGTGTGTTTATTTGCACCTTGATTCTGTTTGCAACTGCTTAAAGAATAACGAAGATTGTATCATATCAAAGGTAAACAGATAATACAGCCTCAGTAGTTTTTCAAAGATAATTTACTTGAAAGTTGGAAGAGTACTTCTGCACACAGCTAAGGTCACTGGATAAATTATGATCTTTTGTGAAAACCAGGCTCACTTTTATCCGCAAAGGAAGTTATTCTAGTGTAGATAATACACATCTACAAAGACATTTACTAATCACCTTTAGTCTTTTGTTACGGTCATTTATGACAAAAAATTCTAATTCATAATTATCAAAGTTTTAATTAAATGATAGAAAAATCATAATGGGATGCCAATATTACTATTAATGCTATAAAGATCCATTACAAACATACTTTAACTGTTGTTTCCTAGATTTGTGAACATTTTCCAAAGCAGCAAGCAAAAGTATATCTCTTAATTTTTTGTGTCTGTTTTTGATAAAAAAGTCTAATCCATTTGAAGATAATGCCAAAATGCCTGTTTACTTAAATGGGTAAAGGATTTTACCCAGAAAGTAAATAACCAACAGCTCCACGCTGTCTTAAAATTTTACATTTAGAATGAGAGTAACTGCTGTCTGATCCCAATCTTCGATATGAAAGTATGCTATTGTTACTGGATACAACAAAACTCCAAGTTCAAGCTATTGCCCATTACATCATTTGGAAAATGTATCCTTCAAAATAAAGGCAAAAAACAATTCAAGCCTCTGAAACCACAAACATTAAAGGAAGAAGTTCAAAGAAGCTGTAATAATGTGGAAACTTAATGGGCCACATTCCCTGGAAACACTGCTCTAGGGCAGTTTCTACAGAAGTGAATTCAGCCCATTTCTTTGTGTTTCATGACTTCTATGGAAACATGGTAAGAATGACAAAGAAGTGAAAAAAATTAATGTCGCTAATGTTAGGCGAATAACAATAACAAGGAGATTTTAAACCATATTTACATACAAGTAACAAACATTTCCACTTGTGCTTGTTTCTTACAAAAGCTTATCTTTATATATCCTCGTAGTTGTTGATGAGATCACAAATGTCGTCAAAACTAGAGATTTGGATATCACCTATACCATAAGACATTTTTTGCTTATAAATACATTAGTATATTTAAATCAATCAATCTTTTAAACAGTGGTGCTATTATAGCATGCTTTTACCCATCTAGAATATACACTGGAGGTCTGAACAAGCTAGAGGCACCTTTGGCTGGCATAAACTATATCAGTAAAAACCAGACATGTACATACCACTTTGTCTGCAGTGTCAGTTGGAAAATAGAAAGTGGATCCCTAACTAAATCAATTATGCTGGAAAATCGCAAGTACACTTGGACTTATTTCTACTTGTTAAGCACTACACAAATATTTACAATTGAGAATATATGTTCCCAGAGAAAGAAAAAAAAAATATTAAAAAATCCATTTTAATTTTCAATGCAAATTGAAAACCAGTGAGTCAGCTGAATAATTCCGGCATCTCACTGTGTCTAACTATAATACCGAAGGAACTACTAATAGTTCAAGAACAGACAACTGAGGAAGTAAAGAGCTAGCAGCAGGAGGTGTCTGCAGTAGAGGCAGCATTAGTCTCAGTGATAATCTAGACTTTCCATCCCCACAATATACCCTAAGCCCTTTATCTGATTATAGAATTCAGAAAGAAGAAAAATGAGGAGTTCTTCAAATGGCAAGGTAAAATTCCTCTGTAAGCAACTGGTATTTCCACCCGGCACTGAACTGAAATATATACATAGGATTTATTTCAAATTTACCTCTGTATCTTTGTTTTAGAAAGGTAAACAAACCTCAGCCTGTGATAGCCTCCTCCCCAAGTTTTCCTCCCTCAGTGTGGAATTCTGTCTGAGATGCTGTCTGTGAAAACATTCTGCCTGAACAACTAATTTCCTTTTCCTTCAGAGGAAGACCTGCTTATGTTCTGTTTATTGTGGTGATGTTAATAAACAGATAGTGAAAGTGGTCCAGAAAAAAATACTCTGTAATTCAAAGCAAATTTAAATATCTCAAATTATGATGACTCAAAGTATAAGGTCTGGATATTTATGACGTATTCCATAATCTACTATTCTGATAAAACACTTTATTATAACACCTAAACAAAAAATATTCAACCTGAAGATTTCCTTAGTGCATAATTGCCTTGGGCTGATGGGGTCTGGCAAGTTTTAAAACATTTTTTCAAGTGTTTCCAAGAGTGAAATTAGGAAAAGGATAAAAACAATGTCATCTGTATTAAGAAAGGAAAATGTCCTCTGATTGTTTCATTGGGGTTTTCTAATAGTTCTGTGCTTCTCAACAGGCAACTGATAGTGGATTCAGATGTTATAACTATGTCTGAGATGTTCTGCGGGGAAAAACCAACCACCCGACCAACCAAAAAACAACCCACCCATGAATTTGAAAAAAAAAAATCTTTGTTTTTATTTAGCAAATTAAGAAGTTCAGCTGCTAAATTCTCTAAAGATACATTCTTCACTGAACATGTTATCTTTCTTCATGATTTGCCTACATATTAATTATCTCTGAGCAGAGCTCTTTGATGGCCGAGGACAGCAGCCCCATTCCAAAGAAGGATTTTCCTCACAATTTGCTGTTCTCCTTATTTAAATCTCAAAGAGAGAAAACTGGCACAAGGTAGTGGAAGAACTCAGCATAGGAAGGATTCAGATGGGCAACAAGGGCCAGGTGGATCTCTAACCACACCAGGATATTGCCTAGTAAAACTCAAGAATCCTTCCAGTGGGAGACAACTTGTGTTATGTACTTCTTGGGGCTGGTACAAATAACCTAAGACTGTCTCCAGTGACTTTGTGGGAAAGCTTGATTAAATGATTTGCAATATCTAGGAACCTTGTAGCACTGGCAGGAAGATCATCCGGTATCCCTTTTCACTGCCTTTGCCTTGAGGATACTCTTCCCCCACCCTATCCCCCCTAAAATCCCTTGCTTTTAATCAAATGCTTCCTAACATAGCAAAACTGTGGCATAGACCCTATGGGTTCTTCCATCATTTTTAACTCATGCAGAGAGCATGTTCTGCTTTTTATAGTGAGTGGGGAAGAGGCACTGTGGAAAAGGTAACGTGCAATGGCAGCCATCACTTAAAGGATGTACTTGCTATCTTTCTTGACATTAGAATGTTTGATTCATAATTTTGGCATTTGATGTTATTTGGGGACTGGCTAAATCATTAATGAAAACAAGCCTTGGGCATTTTCAGTAGTTTACCTTGATTCAGAATGGAAGGGCCTCAGCTGACTTGTGTAGTTCATGCATCCTGAAATGAACTAATACATATGGTGTTTTTGTCACGCCTCCACATAGCTGGCGTCAAATCATAGTGGCTATGTAATTTATTTTAAAACTTTCCTTTTGGTCTCCTAAAGAATCTTAATCAAGCAAACAGAATTACTAGCTACTTAAAATACTTCGATATTTTTTTTTTAAATTATTAATATACATATTAGTAATTAGTAATAACAAATGACCTGTTGTCTTCCTCCAGTTTTTGCAAGCATCCCTAAATGTTATTGTCATCTTAAGTAAACTGATTTACCTGTGGCTTTCACTCAAAGTATAAACTATAACCTACTTTTGTTCTGATTTGCAAACACAGTTGTTCCTCTAAGAATAAGATGTTTTGCATTTCAATAGCAAAATAGCAATTGTGGATGATGATGCTTAGAAATCATGGAAAGATCTGCCTGAGTGAGTGTGCATGCCAGTGGACTCAGTATCAACATCATGCCAGTGCAAATATCCCTTCACACTGACTTAGCAGCTACAACACGGCAGCTGCTTACCTGCAGGTACACAAAACTGCAAGGCTTCCTCCACAACTGATGACCAATACGGTCTTGGCAGCAGAAGCCAGGACATCAGTGATTACTGCAGACCAATATGAGCAGGACCTCAAGTGAAAAATAAGCACAGCTGCTTTCCCCAAAAAAGCTTCTCTTAGACCATTACTAAATAAGTGCAGCTTTGGTGGGACAGGCTTTTTATCTCTCCGTGCCCTTCACAAATCAGAGAAGTGTTAATTAAAAATAAGGGCAAGTTTTGGAATCTGATGCAGAGGACTTGGGGAGAGTCACTGAAGAAGCAGGTGGAGAGAAGCAAGGAGTGCTAAGGAAATAAGAGAGGAATTAGAGCTGTGGCTGCTGGGGAGTGACCGACTGGACATTCTTACCTTCAAATTCATCTATGGGTGACTCAAGGGTGGGAGAATGGCACTTCTCACTGCACCAGAGTTTCACGATAAGGGAATACAGGGAAGCAAACAGAAGGCACCTTATATATTTTTTTTGTATCACAAAGCTATAAAAATATACAGCACCTTGCTATAGCAGATGAGGAAGTATCCTGGGAGCAATAAAAGATGGAGTAAAGATCGGCCCTTTTTCAGTTCTCCAGATCTGTCTTAGGTGAGTTGCAGTCAAATTAAATTCCTTCCTTTGCATACAAAACTAAAGAGCAATTCAAAGACTTGACTTATGTTAAGTAAATAATTTTAGTAATAGGAAGGCTAGTTTTTTATAACCCTACTAAATTCTCTGCAGAAAAAGAAGTGTTTCTTTCACACACCAGAAAGAGTGTGATTAAAATTACTGGCTACTGGGTGAATTGACAACCCAGTCTCTGAACAGATTATGAATATACAAATGTACCCATTAAACATGGTAGAATTCACACATTGTGAGGAACATCCAGTAAGACAGAGTACCTACATAATGTAAAGATGGAGGGATACTAACTTCTGCCCTAGTTTCTGAATCTTAATACATGGGAAACTTGATTCAGAATCCATCGCAACTGATGGAAAAATATGCTTAACTTTTTGTTGACTCTAATCAGGTGCTTAATTCTTCCTTATATTTGTCTGAATTGGAAGTTTTTGTCCATGATCTGAGGGAAGCAATGACATTTGATGAAATGAGATGATGTAGCTATTGTGAACCATGACTATCACCGTACAATTTCAGAGGAAGAGAAAACTAGGGCATGTACTGTGAATCCTCACACTGTGACACACTGTGGTAATGAAACAGCACAGTAAGACTCTGCTGCTGTGAATAAAGAAGGGAAGACTGTCCTCACACTGAGGTGAGTATGGAGTCTTTTTTCCAAAATGCACTTTGTTTCATAATGACACAACACACGATTCTCTTGTTATTACTTCAGGCCTTGACCAAAGCCAGCCAGGAATCTGGTATTAGTAATGGGAATCCTTTCAGGCGCTGAATGCTCGTCAGTGAGGAAGATAACATTCACCCCTTAGTCAGTTGAGAGGAAATAAGAAATGTCCATTCCGACATAAGGCTTGGGATGACTGTTCAGCTCCCACAAACCAAGCAGGCCTGCCACAAAGCAGTTTTTCTGACGACTGATTTCTCCATGCACATTCTGCAAACCCCTTCTTAGATGATGATGTAAATTCCATTTCAAAATCATGCCAGCTTTCCCGATTCCTAGATTAAAATGGCCATTTACAGTTAGTATTGCTTTGCCTGAAACCAGCTACAAGGGTGGTCTTCTAAATAGGCTGTGCTTTCCAGAAACAATTTAATGAAAAAGTAGATTCATTTAGATAGCCCTAACGTTGAGTTTTCTTCCCATAAAATACCATGTGCTGGAGTCACACTGCATCCAAAACTGAAATAACTATGTGTGATTTTGAACAGGAAAGTTTTTAAACAGTAAGGAAAAGGAAATGCATTGTGCACAGCTTTAGATATATCAATTTTTAACTTTTTAAATGCAAATTAAATTATTTTTATATACCCTGATATAAATTGTTAGTATAATGAATTAATCTCTACAATCTCCTTGTAAGAGATAAGAATGCTCTGTAATTCTTGTACCATCTGATATGATTATGCATAAATACATACTTAAGCTAGAGCAGTTTCTCAGGCAATTGTTTTTCACTAAGATTCTATGTGTAGCAAAGCTCCTTTATGTTTCATATTGTAAAATTAAATGATAATTCCAAGCTAGACTTTATCAACTTCTCATTGCACTGATATATGAGAAAATTTGTCAGTAAATACTTGTCCAGACTAGAAATTACTTAAAATAAATCAGTCTATAATTAAGCGAAAGAACTCATTTAAACAGGCACCTGTCATTCAATTTTTTGTTCTTACCAAACAGTTGATTATTTTTTTAAAATTACATATATAAAGAAATAGTGCTACTTTTCACTTTTATTGATACTTTATAGCATATTATGGGAAAAAATCCTTTGAGAATGTTTCCATTGGTAACCTTTACAATAAGAACTGCATATGCAAATTATTAATTTTGAACGTGAACTGACTGACTGTACAAGCAGACGCCTACTTTCTTATTGAAAATACACTACTTAGTCAGGAAAATCAGTCCAGTAAACACACTAACTTTTCACATTACATATTTTAAAACTGAGCCAAATACTGAGCCAAAACAGGTTCCTGAACAGAATCAAGTAAATGTCGTTGATGATTCAGATTCTCAGTGAAGACATAAACGACTCCTGTGTGAATTAGATTCTTTATCGAACAAAAGATGTACACTGCTGACAAGGTCTTTTATAATGCTTACTAATGTATCTGAACATTTTTTTGGGTGCAATCAGACACCCTTCTTAGAGGCAAGTTTTGTTTCCAGTATAATTTTTTGCCTCTGTACTACAACCCTATAGCCAGCCTTTGTCTCTCTGCTGAAACAGGCAACAGAAGTACAAACTTCCATTAACAGAAATGGGTGTCCTGTGATGCCTTGCGGTGTGGGATCCATTGCCTACTTGTGGTTTTTACATAGAAAATGGTATAGAAGTCCCCAGCATGATCAGCGGAAACGTAATCAATTCAGCCAGGTAGTTCAAGGCAGTTCAGCTCACCTTAAAGTAGACACCTAATATTAGGTAAATTCAATTTCTCCCTGCGCTCCATTGACTGGAGTAGGGTCTGCTTCATTTTTCACACATAGACATCCTGTGCCTTCTGAAATGGCTCAGGGAGTTCTGCCCGCCCTCCTTCTAATTCTCCAGAAGGGCACGTATCTCGCACAATTTTATCACATATCTGCTAGACCAACCCCGATGTTTTGAACACTCAGATATCTTGGCAAGAAATTCCCATGAGTGGACAATAAATCAAATGCTAGAGCTCCATCAACTATAATGGGAGAATAGGCACCTGTTGACATGTAGATACTTGAATTTAAATACCTTAGTACAGATGTCTTCAACTGAGAGCTGAAACTCACCCTTGTTTTCTCTTAGCCATTGAACTGACTTCTCATTCTTTTGTATCAGTTCAGGCGGGTGCGTTTTGACGCTTACACACGACGACTTGGATTTGAACAGAATCTGATGACTTAAGGAAAGCCCCATGAGTGGCAATAATCTTTTAAAGTCAGAGACTTTAGGCATTATGTTTCTTTTTACAAGCATCAAAGGATCTTTTTCAAGAGCAAAAAAAATTATACAAGAATTCATGGAGTCTGCAGGCATAAAAACACAAACCAAACCAAACAAAACACAAAAACAATATCACTTTAAATATTCTGAACCCATCAAAAGAATTATAATTCAATGTTGTATGAACAATTTCAGGCTCATATTTACAAAAAGTAAATCTGCTGGTCAAGTGAAATGGTGATAACATACATTCTGATAAGAAAGAAAGTAAAAGCCATCTTCCTGAGAGGTTTTTCCCTAACTGAGTGTTAGGGCTGTGAAACAAGGCAGATATAAAAGAAACTCATGCCTTGAAATAATGCAAAAAAAATTGAGAAGGAGGGGGTAGAAGGGATGTGTTTGTTACAAAGATACCTACACGGTATTTGGGAAACTGGAAAGCACTAGTATTTTCCTCTTTTTTTCTTTATATCTGCAGCACTGCATGCTGAAAGTGACCTACATCACTCTCCATACAGTACATCAAATAACCCATTATTTAACAAATCAGTGAAGCACCTCTACTAAATGAAAGGAACCTATAGCTTTAATCCCACTTCGATTAACTTCGTTCTTCTCAGAAAGCAGACCTTAATTTATATCAATTTGCAGTAATCTTTACAAGAAAATGCTACTTCACTTACACATGCTGTTTGACAGCAAAATGAATTTCTCAGGCATATGGATACTCTATGATGGTTCCAATCAAAATTGCCCCTAGTAACAGTGAGGAAGCTGAACACTTTCTGTCTGCTTAAATGATTTCTTTGGTTAGACAGATGATGAGGTTTAACGATGTATGTTGTGAATTCTCTCCACTAACAAATACAAGTAACACTTTGATCAGTGGAAAGACCTCAAGGACATTTGGTACAGCCATTTAAAATTTCCTGTACATCTCTGTAGACGGGCATTTTGTTACTGTATTCAGATACACAATTACAGATCTCTGTGAAGGACTAATTGAGTTAAATATTTCTGAAGGACAGCAAAACAGCATGTATTTTCACCAATAGGGAAACCAAGGAAAGGAGTCTTTCAGGATAATGTTTTAGAAGTGGGGCAATCAAAAAGTAATCAGTTAATTACATAATTAGGCACTATATTTAATTTAGGTGAGCCAATCTTGTTGAGAACCTATACTTCTCAAGGTAATTGATTATTTTTCAGAAGTCATATCTGCATGCAATTTATCAGGGTCCACACACCAGGTCTGCAAAGACAGTCAAACACGTACCGCTTATCTATTTGCTTAAATATAGTGGGGCTTAGAAGCTGAAGCAGAAATAGAAGCTTCAATATAATTTGTGCATATACTTACTTTTGCAGAATTATGGGACAGTCAAAAAGGAGGTAGGATCCCTGTTTTCAAGTTCTCATCCTAACATGAAGCAGAGGCTGGTTCTGGACCATAAGTGCCTTAGCCTTCAAGCTGTAAGACACACATCTGCCTCTTCTCTGTAACCTTATTTATTTGAATAACTATTTAAAAAAAAAACCAAGTGGAACACTTGCAGCAGAAAGGACTGGAACAGGCTTACTCCAGAACAATCCCTGTCTGAAGACATGCCTGCAGCCTGAGAGATGTAGGTTCGTAATGTTGCTTCAACTCAGGCAGAACAATATTACAGAAGGTATGTTTGACCATCAATGGGGGACTGAAATAACCACAGGGCTTCAGGAGATTATGCAGTTGAGGGAACGGCTGCTTATTTTCAAACTGTCAGGACTAGGTACTGGACTGTTTTCAGAAACAAACACAAAGGATCTCAAAAATAAACATGCGCAGAACTAGACACCTCACTACCATCTGTATTTCCGCAGATTTAAGACCAAATTTAAATATCTGAGTTCAGACTTCTATGCCGTTGCTCAGACATACGTATCTAGTGATTTTTTAAAGTGCCTTTATGTTATCTGGCCTTCAACTGGTGATGCAAAGAGGCACAGATCTCCTGCAAGTCTGTTGCCAAAACTGCCAGGCTCAGGGTGACGTTTTTGACATTGTAGAGCATCTCAGGTATGTTAAGTGCCTATCACGAGGTAACAGAGCAGAGCCCTTTGTCCATACATTCTAAAGAGTCTAGAGAATTATTCACCTGATCAAATGTAGGCATTTACTTTATTCTGAATGGCTTTCTAGACTTTGTTGACTACAGACAAGGCATTAAGATACCACAATAAGTTTACCACAATACTGAACGTTGCATGATTTAGCTTCCTTGGCAGAATTATCCATGTGCCTCACCACAAAATGGTTGCCAAAAAATCAAATAAATGAACTTGTTGCACAAAGCTGAAAAATCTCACTTCTGGTTTGGAATTCTGTGGTTGACATACACTCTTAGAGCCAGTGCTGAAACTAATACTAGGGAAATGTTTCTTAATGGTATTTCTCACGCACTGTTAAGCAAAAGATACTCTCAGAAAAGTCATCTTAGGATTTGGGATTTCTAACTGAAGAAAAAGATGCCAGTCCTGAAATTCCTTTTTTATATCATCTTAGATTATTTCGCACTGTGTTACACCGTGAGCGCATGTATAATTAATGTGGCAGCAACAAATCCAAACACATGGATTTGTATGTTTTGTGTTGGTCTTTGTTAAAAGGATAACAATCTGTACAAATACAAACAAATCCCGTTGCCCTTCACTCACCCCTCCCTCTGGGGTCAGCATTGTACTAAGAGTAAAGGCAGACAGTTTACAAAGCTTTTTAATGTTCAGATACATAGACATCTAAGCAAATGGTATAATTTTGCAGTAAAGTTTTATTTAGACATAACATTTTACTGATAGGTGGTCAGTTAATTAAGAAGTGGGCGCCTGACTTAAGTT
Source organism: Phalacrocorax carbo (assembly GCF_963921805.1). Lineage (NCBI taxonomy): Eukaryota > Metazoa > Chordata > Aves > Suliformes > Phalacrocoracidae > Phalacrocorax > Phalacrocorax carbo. Next base: position 19,355,311 of record NC_087513.1, on the reverse strand, counting down.
TGGATAAAAGGTTTCTAGAGCAAAAATGAATATTGAGGGTTTTTTTTTAAAAAAAGATCCCTCTATTTCATATATAGCTCACGGAGAGATATCTAATTGGTTTCTATCAGTTCAATAAATAACAATTCATTGCACTTCTAATTTGTTGTTTAGACATTGATTATTTCAACTTTAAAATAAATTTGTAAGAAAGATGTTGAGGTATCATAATACCCACACTAAAGTGATGATATTTTATCAAGGCCATTAATGACAACAGTACAATCTGGCTTGAATGATACTCAAGATCCAGGTAGAAGTAGTTTTAAAAAACAAAATAAAAACAGTAGGAAACAGTCACAAGCAGGTAACACAGTTTTTGGCAGCATAGTTTTCCTGTGTGAAGCCCACTCTGGGGCTCAAGTGTGTTGGTAGCTAAAGTAGAGATGCACCCAAGCAAATTATAGCTTTTCCGAGAACAAAAGGAGGGGGTGAGGGGAGCACCATGTGTTTAAAATTAGAAACTCTTCTCAAAGCTGATGATTACAGTTAAATATAAATGAGGGAATCCAGCCCATGACTGTCAAACAGAAACAGCTCCAAAGCCCTAAGGGCCTTTCTTAAAACCATCTGAGTTCTAGCCTGCTGTAAGTTAAGAAAGGTGATCAGTCACGCATTCCACAATGATACAGGGGAAAAAATACTTAATAAGAGTCTTAAGATATTTGACCCAAAAGATTTGATCTAATATTCTTTATATAATATAAAATTATCTTGCTTGACTTCATCAGAAGTCCCTGAGGAGCTATTGCACAGCCACTGCTACTGTGTTTTGTTAACTGCCCATTTTTTCCTCAAATGAACCTTGCTGAAGATGCCTACTCATTTCAGCTTACAGAAAGGTCACTCCTGATTTTGAAAGCATGGATGAAATACAAGAAATACTGATATTCTTTGTCTGGCTTTTATGATTTACTCATTTCCCTGATCGCTTGTTCCTTTTCTTCCCTTCACTCCCCCTCTTTTCCCTTTTGGCTCATGCTCATTTTGTGCATGGATGCCTGAGGAGAAAAAAAAAAAAGCCTCATAGATGCTTTTTCTCTTTTAACAAGTTAATGAAGAAATAATAGTCCAGGATGAAGCTATATCAGAAACCCACAGTCCTTTTTCTTTATCTGACAGATACAAGCAGCCTGTCTGCTAATCAACTGCAAGGTATCTAGCTAGAAATTCTGCCAACGATACTTCTTTTATTCAAAGGAGAGTCATTCAATCAATATGAAATGCATCTCAGCCAAGAAGGGAGCTAAAATTTATCAATCTTAAGTGATCTGAAAAAAACCAAAGCAAACAATAGAACAAAAGTCAGAAAGTGTATAGGCTTGTTTCCCTGCTTATTTGCATTTTTTTCCTCTGGTAATACATTATGCCAGTATAAATGAGTGCATGACCAATGCCTGAGATTCATATTTATTCTTCTAAAAACCTACAGGAAATCACTCAAGCTATTGCTCTTGCAACTAAAACATCTGCACTGCCATGGATTTGTTTCATAATACAGTCTTAATTAGCTCATATGTGCATAAAATTTGAAGATGAAAAATATCTTTCCTAATACATTCAGGCAGGGTTTTCAATGTCTCAAATCCCATTTATGTTTCTTTCAGATGTGTTACAGCATATAGAAAATCTGAGGACTACCTGAAAGACTATGGATATTAGAACTGAGGGTTACTACAAGTAAGATTTAATGTAATGAAGTAATAATAAACTCTCCACTGTACAACTATTCACTTATGAGAATTCTTACTTTAAGTGAGAAACTAACAATGGCTTAAAAAATTCAGTGGATACTTTCATTGCTTCTACCAACTCCGCAGGTGCATGATGTTATATTTTGGGTTATATTTATTTTTTTTCTTTTTTTTTTTTCTGAATATTGGATCCCTAAAGAAGCAGGGAAAGCATTTTATAGGATACACCACCAAGTTCTGAAAGAAAAGAAACTGAAAAGGGCTTTTCTTTCCTCAGGTATTTTGCAGTTACTATAATCTTAGGTGATCTCTAATTATTTACTTTTCAGGCAGAAGGGATTTTTTTAAGCCATTACTGACCCTTTAAAAATTGCTAAAAGTTTTCAATTTTTTTTTTCCAGATTTTAATGACTTAAAAAAATTCAGCTTCAGTTTAAACTGCTCATTCTGAGTCCAAAAGTAATTTTAACAAAAATCAGAAATGTCTTCCTGACAGCCACTAATTTGACATGATGAGACACAGTGATTAGGAGGGGTGGAAACACATAATTAGCAGAGCTTTATAGTGAAGCAACCCCAGGACATTATGCGCAGATTGCTCTATACCCTAGCTGCATCTCCCTCAACCCCTCAGTATCAGCCTGGCTGATAGGAGACACTGTCATGATTTAAAAACACATACACAATGCACCTACCCTATTTTTTTTCCATGAAAAAAAAAGATTACTGAAATCAACAAGAGACTGAGCTTGATACTTTGCTTGGCTGACAGGGGAAGAACTGATTTCACCCATCAGTAGAGATGGGAATGCAGGATATGAAAAATACAGTACAAAAATAAAACAGACAGTGACTGAAATTTTACATCTGGACATGCTCAGTGATGATCTGCTAAGATTTTGGCAGAGCATAATGAAGAACCATCTTCTTTGTGACCTCACTGCACATTTTCTCTGCCCAGCTTGGCAGGCACATCTGCTGCTGGAACAATTTGCAAATTTTAATTGAGTCACTGAAACACATAGCCATAGTCCACAAAAACCAAATAGACCAACCCTGCTTTTGCATCAGACAGAGGGAAAAATGCAAGTGTGAGAAAATAATAATTGGTCTAGTAATATTAAAGTATTTCCAATCTTTGTTGTTCTATATATTTCAAAACTTAATCTCTTCCTCTTTCCTTTTCAAATTAATCCTTTTTTTTCTTCCTGCAACAATATTTTTATTAGAACATACACCGATATGCTTCTTGCCCTATTAACCTGCTCCTCCAAAGTGAATGAATCAAGCTACCCAGCAAAACAGCATTAGTAAAAAAGTTGGAATTTCACCCCAACTCCAACCAGTTGTCTCAGTAAAATGATAATTTCACCCCCAGTTAGGGATGGGTGAATTCTAAATTAAGCAAAAAAAAAATTCTATTTCTCTTTTATTTGAAAATAACAGAGAAGATAATATAAAACAAATTACATCAAAATAAATGTTCAGCTAACATTTTAATTTAGTCTCAATGCTGACATGAAGGTTCCTGCCCAAAGGCCATACTGTATATATCCTACATGAAAGTTTTCGATCCTTAAACTAAAGTCCCAAGCTATACTTAGGAGTATATATGAACGTTTGTGTGTACATACAGACACAGAGATCACACTGCCCAGTAGGTACGTAATCAGAGCTTTCACAGCACTGACAGTGATCAGCACTATCTCAGGATGACAACCAGGTAGACACGTACAGTTCATGCGCAGTTCACATCTGGTTCCCGTGCTGGGATTGCAGTATGGAGCTGGTCTGCTGACACAAAGATTCTGGGGTAATCCAAATTCTCTGTCAGAGAAAGTGAAGCAGCCAGGTTGTGAGAGCAATACTAGCCTGCCCTGGTACCAAGCCGGACACCTAGCCCAGCCCTAGCCCAAAGCACAGCAGACATTAGGAGCATTTTAAGACCCCACTTAAGAGCTGCTTTCAGAGTAGCCCCGCGACGCAGCCCCACTAAGCACGCAGTACATAGTTCTGGATCTTGTCCAGATGGAGATGTCGAAACGTGGCTTACGCAGCCACAAAGGCCTAATCCACCCCGCAGCTGAGCTGGTTGACATCCAACAGTTGCCTGAAGGCCAGGGAGCTCCCTGGCCACTCTGCCTATCCATGCTGACTGGTAGACATGGCCTGAGCTCAGGCGACCTACCAACGCTCTTTGCCCTAGCAACAAAACACTCCAGTACCCTTCCAGGAAGGAACTTAGGCAAGCTTTATGGTCATATACCAATACCTCAAAAGCAAATATAAAACACAAATGTGGAGGCACCGGACATGACCTGTTGGTCTCATACAAGTTTCAAGGCGAGGTATACTCAGCTTTGAGGTAGATGCGGCATAGAAAACACTCGTCTTTGCCTTTCTCACAAGTGACTGTCCACCCGACGGTGTACCATGTATGGATACAGCATGAAGGTATACATTTCTCCCATGCAACCATCTGTTAGAGGTCCCTTACTGAGGACAGGGAACACCCACTATATCCAGAATAAACTGTTAACTCTTCTCAAAGAGATAAAAGGAAGTTAGCTTCCATAGCCAATGCTTTTTGAAATCATCAGTATTCTGAAAGTGGTAGAACAATTTCTTTAATAATGAAAATATTTTTCATTGTATGTACACAGTTTGTTTAACATGAAGAACTAAATAGAAAAGCAAATCTCAGCAATACATTTAAGAAAAGAGATAGGAAAAAACCCTTAATTGTGAAATGGGGCTGAATTAATACTGCCATAGGAGTTCTACTATTTGCTGTTTCTAATTCCATTCATAGCTGTTGAGTTTTATCAGAGTACTGAAGGGCTTAAAAATGTTTTTATGTTTCGTGTATTATATCCTTTCCAGGCATATCTATAAAGTTCTCCTTAAAATGTGGTTATACACCTAGAAAAGAAGCCACCTATTTTTCATTTAGCTTTATTTATGTATCCTGACAATTCACTGAAAATATTGCAATATGCACTATGGTTCTCATGCAGTACTGGCTGCAGACCCATTAGGAATAGGAAATTGAGTCAAGAAAGCATGCAGGTATACACAGTGTTTTCTAAATACAGAGATCAGGCCAAAAGCCAGCATACTGTAAAATGGGAAAGCATCCAGAAGAGAGCTTTATGCTGTTCTCAAGCATAAATATTTATCAACCAGTGCAAGAGAATGTGACATTCCTCCACAAGCAAAGAATTTGCTCAGAAAGCATTCCAGAAGAGACAGAGGGAAGAGAGAAAGAAGAAGGTAAAAAAAAAAAAAAAAAGAAAACAAACGCACAAAAAACTGTTGCCTTTATGTTGTCAAGCTGGGTTATAGCATAGAGCCCCAACTAAGAAGCTGAACTAATCACTGTTACTTTTGTTGTCAGGGAGAATGAAGCCTCCTCCAGAACACCAGCCATCTCCATGACTTGCCAACCACTGAGTGCAGCACAACCAAAATGGCAAAAGATCATTATGCCACATGAAAGCTGAAGATAATTTACAAGTTGATGCATGTGCTAAATGAAAACAAGCAGGCTGTGAGCATGCACCACACTCATCTCATTAAAGCATTACACACCTTTTCTAGCTTTCATTTACTTTTCTCTCAGAGAAACACAATCAGCTTGCTTAGTTTCCTAATGAGTGTAATAGACAATCATGTAAAGTAGACTATTGCTTGGTAAAAAAGCAGTGGAAAACTGCAGGCAGTCTATTACATGTAAACTTGCTTAATTCTTTAATTATGTGTCTTTGATCAAAAGCAGCTCACTTGGAAAGATTTTTTAAAAAGCAAAGTAATGAGCACTCACCTTTCATGTACAGCATTAACTGTTAGGCCAACCTGGTGTAACTGTGGTATCACTGATTATATGTCAAGCACACCACTAAAAATTGAGATAATAAATGTTACTTACAGCTATTAAAGCTTTTCTTTCTTGGAGAAACAGGCCTGTAAGAGCTGTTCTGCACTTTTAGCTTTTCTTTCCATCTCTGTCAAGAATCTCAGGGAATTTTTAAAAGAGATAATTGAGGCCATGTATCATTTTTTTTTTTTTCTGCTTTGTCCTCAACTCCTTTCCTTTCCTCATTAACCTCAAAATCTCTGTTGAAGATCACTTTCCTATTACTTCCAACACCTTATGCTGTTCCTTGGACTTCATCTTCTGACAACCCTTAATCTAGACAGAATCTCTTCAAGCTTCTCCTACCTGATACCTGTTTATCACATATGGCTATTTCCTTCTCATCCCCTTCCTACCTGGTCCCTGAAATAATTTTATCTGTTCAGGCTTGGTGTCATTTTGTGAAAGGCACGAAAGAGTTGCAAACAAAGGTAATGTTATTTGCTATATAGTTTTTACAGTCACACTTTTTGCCTACTGAGCATAAACTAGTTTCTATCATCTTTGACTGGCCAAGGCTCCAGCCCACGTTGTCAGGGACTGGCAATGAAATCAGCGGCCACACAACAAAAACAGAGAATTGACAATCAAATGGCTTTGATCCCAGCCTGAAACATGTCATGGCAAGTAGGGTCTAGAAAGGAGTAAAAAACCTTTTCAAAGCAGTAAAACTGGGAGTTAAATTAAATTACCTAGATGTTTTGAATAAAGAATTGGAACTATCTGTTCCAATACTATCTTATACTATTTAAGGGTATTTCTACAAACATGTAGCCATGAGAGAGTAAACTTACTAGATGTCTGTTATTATTCCTCCTTCGTATTGAAGTACCAGTGAACTTCCAACTAATATCAAAGCACAGACTAATTCACACTGCCTACTTCAGTCTAACTTCCTTGGGGGAAAGAAAAGCAACCCAAAACAAGAAAAGCAGTTAAGCGACTGAAATTAGGGGGGACATGAAGTACAGGAATGCATAGGAACAGCCTCAGCCTGTGCAGCATTCCTACAGCTTACTGCACATCAGGAAGATTTGTAGCTACCAATGCATGGTCCATTACAGAAACTGCTATTTCTCTCCTACAAGTGTACCTTATACACAGAATCCTGTGAGAATATTAAGCACCACAACTTCAATTCCTTTTAACCAATTGTTAACATAATTTTTCTTTTCTATAAATTAAAAAAAAAATATTTCTCATAAAAATCTCCTGCTGTATTCAGTTTCATCCCAAGATGTAACTAAATACTCCTCCTCATGCCTTACACAACTGCATTATTTGCCTGCACAGTTCAGGTCTGCATTATAAGATTTCTGTAAGAAAATAACTTACACATTGGAGAGAAAGTTCCTGATTTATCTTACTCCTCAATACAGCCAGAGTTTGTGCAGATTACTGTTCTATAAAAATATAAAAGTAAGGGCTTAACAGTATTGTAGGACAGCTTCCCAAAACCAAAAATGTCAAACCAGGAAGATACATACAATGAAAACCTGTTTTAACTCCACGTGTTCACTTACTGTAATTCAACAGTCCAGAATCTATTCCAGCTCCTAGAAATAAATGCCTATATTGTTATACTATTTCTATCTGCAGTTTCTTTTCTATGACAAACACAATGACCTAATTCTCTGATACTCTTGTTAGGATACATGTAAATCAATACCATATTTTGCCACACATTGCCTCGAAGTTTCCTTTTCAAGTAAACACATACATATAACTACTAGAAGGTCATCAAGATTTACTCGGAATTTAGAGTCAAGGAAATTTTCCTTGACTTGCATGAAATGTTGATCTTGTTCTTTTTTTTCTAAAATAGATTTTTGGACTGTTTTCAGCAACATTTCCAAGGCATTACTGGTTTCTGACTGTGATGACTGTTCATCATATAATTTACATTAATGCTAACTCTCAGAAAAACAAACAGAGTTTTTTTATAAAAGATGAGAATGTTTCAAATATTCTTCTAATTCAAATTCCACTTGCTTCTCAGAATCATAAATTACATCATTAAAAATCAGCTCAAGTGCAAATACTGATATTATGTTGAAGAATAAGATTGACAAGAGTAAGAATTGCAATTACGACATGCACTAAGCAACTGTGTTCCAATGCAAATGAAAAAAATAATTAAATTTCTTATCACTGCAAATTGATAGTATTCAAAAAGTAAAAGGCTTCAGTTTCATATCATTTCTAATTGCCTCTAACTAGGATCTCTAGGAAATGGATCTCGTTTTATCTATTTTAAAGTCATAAAATTGGCACAGCTCTCCTGCCCCGTATCTGTTTAGTCTCTTCTGACTAAGCTGAGTTTCATCAGTTGTTAGCTGCCCGTAGCAAAGTGAAGGAAATAGTTTTCACCAAATGAACAAGCGCATGCCAGTCCAGCTTGTTCTGTACTGAAATACTTGTGGTGTTTCAATCAATGACACATGTGCAAATCTACTGAAGGCAGCAGGAAGAGCAAAGAACTAATAATATAAATTAAAGGCCTGGGTACAGCACTAAAGGGAAGGTATACTCTGTATTTTTTAACTTTTCATCATTTTTTACTGAGATGCAAAATACAGAATTTGTCTCTTGAGAGTCCAGACTAAGTTTCTAGGGATGACAACTAAGAGAAAATGGTTCTATCAGTAATCTAAGAACTTTTAATTACACAGTCCTCAAAGACAATATGCAGTTGTAACTGTATTTTAAGCTTAGAGTAAAATATTACATGGGAAAGCAGTGCTTTACTCTGAAAAGTGACTAAAAATACTAACGTAAGGTTGCAGAGTTACTGCTCAGAATGTAGGTAAACAACAGTGCTTCTGCATTTTCTTTGAGTCACTAATGTAACCCAGAAATCTAATTTACTGGTGTCTTAGCAATTTTACAGAAGCAGTGCTACCCCGTGATTTTTCTCACTTCGTGATTTACTCATCTGTTGATTTCTGCACGTCTTCCTGCTCTTCCACAATGCTGTTTTTGCTTCATCCTATGCATCAGAGTTAAAAAAGAAAACTTAAGAGCCTGATGTAATTCAGCTAGTCATTTCCTCCCACAAAGTCAACCTCAATACGTAGCAAAAACTTCTATCACTTTATGCATGTGTTCATGAAGTACAGGGTTTTATAGCAGGAAGATGCTACATACCTGCACTGAAATACTGGCAGATTTCTTTCCATTATGGAAAGATCAGCTCAGACTTAGTCCTCATTGCATACACTAGACAGTTTTGCTTGCACATTCATTCAGTTCTCTGCACTAAATCCCTCCTTCTGCAGCCTCTCTGAGTTTACGCATTTCACTAATTACCCTAAATAAGGAACATGGTCAACCAAGTTTCCTTTGTTGTGCACAGAGAGAGACCCTTTTCTCCATAGCAAGTAACTAAGCAAAACTCAGAACTTCTCTTTGGAGGGTCTTATTTGTCTCCACTGATAATAAAGGGTATTTAAAGAGGCTAAGATCCTAACACTGGGGTGTCTGGAAAACACCTAAAATTGTGTGGGATCAACCTTGGCCTTAAATTCTGGTGACATACCAAAAGGGCTGCATGCAGCCATGGCAGAGATGGTCATCTCATGAAATTTCATACAGATTGTCCAACCAGTCTAAAAGAGTTCATAGCACACCACAAATATCTTAAGTCTTCCAGTTCTGAAATGCTGCCTGTTCAACCTGTGAAGTACGTTTTAGAGGAATGAAAGAATGACGGAGGGAGGGAGGGAGGGAGGGAGGGAGGAAGGAAGGACTTTTCATTATCCAGTTGGGTAGGGACAGGAACATAGATTACTAGAGAAGGATAGCCTTCACTTAAAAATGGAATGAGAAGGGTATGGGAAAACATTGCTTACCTAAGCTAGAATGGCAGAGAAAAGGGGTTAAGCTTTCCGTCTTTGAGCAAAAGTCATGACCTTGTGGTCAAAATGAAAAACTAAGAATATGGGGTTTCTTCCCTTGCTCCAAATAATCTGTCTCAATGTATTTATCTCTTATCTTCCCCATGTCACTGTTTCTATGTCTGTAAAATAAAGATAGTAACACTTCCTCAGAAGGTTACTGGAAAGTTTAATTCATTAATGTGTGTAAAGTCCTGACCGATTCTTAAAATGGTACCGTAGAAATGTGAAATATTAAACTGTCAGTTATCTTCCTATAATATTAGACCTTTTTGTCTAAGTAAAAATAATTGGTATGACAAGAAGATTGAAAACCTTTAAGTATAACACAAAAGCTTGCTTACAACAATGAGGTTGTCAATTGACACCACATACTGTGGAAGTTGTTCAAAGACTGTAGCATGATGATAAAGAATTATTTTGGCTAGCTTAGTCGACATTTATACATATTCCAGTATTATTATCGCCCAAAAAAGAAAGTACAAGGGCCAAAGAAACAAATGCATGTCTGAGAAATCTTTACCAGCTTGACAGTTAAAAACACACAGCTCCACTGTTAGAGTTTTTGATGGATATTACAGGAGTTAAACTTTGGAGTTCTTTAACAGATATTCAAAACTATTAAAGCACAAGTTTCAGGGAACTGCACCCAGAGAGATGAACTATCAGAATTACAGAAGATTATTAAAGAGCTATTTGATACCCATAAAAGAAGGCTAAGGTTTTATCTCACGGGAATTCTGGCAAGCAGTGTGCCTACGTGTTATAATAAGGAAAGACTATGAGAAAAGCAGCATGCTGGGAATAAGCAGAAAGTCGACAAAGATGATGAAGGGCAGATTTTGACAAGGACTTTTTCAGTCAGGCTGAGCTCCTTATAACAGAAAGTGTGTTTGAAGAAGGCAGGTTATGAGCCGAAGAGTGGTAACATTAATGAATAATCCAGACAGGCAGGAAAACCCTGTGTTCTTTTAACCACCTTACTTTAGGCAGGAGCCATGGCAGAAATGCAGTCTGCCTCCTACCTTTCTAATCCTTAAATGTGATCACAGAAGTTTGGCAACACCACTTCTTTCCTAGCAGTGAATCGTACCGTGTACTGAGGGACAAGCTACTGTGTGAATGAGTAGTTAAAATTCCTCTCACCATGTCTCTTATCTTCAAGGGAGTAAAGACCAGATGTTACCTTTAACATAGATGTATTGCCACTGAGCCTCAGCCACTGTTTGGTTCTGCAGCTCCCATAGCAACTGCTATTAAGTGCTAATAATATGATTAGGAGAAGAGAAAGAACTGCTTGAATGACTAAAAAGTAATAGAAACATTTTGCACCAACCCTGATAAGGGTGCATATCTTTACACCCGATGTTCTAGGAAATGCAACTGAAAACACTGTTGATGACACGAAGAAAAAAGGAATGAAGTACATCAAATAATGCATGGTGGAATAAATACTGCTATCTCATATTTCCTGCGAGGTAGCAGTATGCTAGATAGCAGAGTGACGAGTGTGCCTTAAAAAGTATAGATCGACTGATAGATAAGAGAACTGAATGACTTGCAAACCAAGTGATCCTATCTACAAGCAAAAGAAATGGAATTCCTGTATAAAATGTTCAAGCTGGGATATTTTATGATCGTACTAAAAAGGAAAAAACAGTGACAGCACAAGGAAAATAATACATGGTTGCAAAACAAAATTCAAGACTGTAATTCAGCTGAGCTCTACTGATCCCACAAAGCACAAAAGCACAACTCAAACAACTCCTGAATGACAATGAATGACTGAATTCCAGCCTCAGTATTTCAGCCAAAATCAGGATGCAACATAAACCAGCAGAACAAGACTCTTAAATCTGTTTCTTACAGTCTGCAGGTGAAAAATGTCAAAAAGCCAAAATGGCAGCAGCTACCTTTTGTGAATTTTAAACAGATAATTAAACAAAAGAAAGGCTCCTGTACACAGACAGGAGATTTAAAAGGTTAATGAAGGTATAATAAAGATGGAGATCTGACTATGAATGCAATAGTGACTTGAAAAAACAAATATTAATGAGGGGCAGAAAAGAAAGCTGATTAAAATAATTTCTGTTGAACTCTAGCCTTCCCACTTCCATTGCACTTTTTCTGGTCATTTATTATACATATGTACATACATAAAATATAAATACATATAAAATTGATGTCTAAATAGAGCAAGACATATCTAAAGATATTTTTGCACCTCAGAAGATTGCTTAGATGAAAAGTCAGTCAGAATGTAGATAGTTTTCAAAGAGAGGATAATGTGGGATCTCAAACTGTGACCACCTCCCATGACCCACTCTGAAGCAGTAAGGCCATTAAGAGAGCATATACATGTTTATCAAAAAACTAACATTTATTTCAGCTCTTCTACTTTACCTTGCAAGCATCCATAAGATAGCTTTCGGTAGCTATTTTACCTTAGTATTTTGAAACTATCTAAATGTATGGATGGCAGAAACAACTTCCACATTATTTTGATGTTCTACTTTCCCAGCCAGGTAACTTGGGTAGTAAGACTGGAGGTAAATACAAACTTCCTCTCGCTGACTTTCAATTTGCTCAAGGTGGATGGAGCAAAGTTATTTGTTTCTCCATAGTAAGTTTTACAAAAGGTATTACACAGTGTTTGGGTTAACATGCTAGGTATCAGGGATCTTTGGGCAAATACCATGTTAGGCAATACTTTTAATTCTTCAGAGCTCTTGAATAAGTAAATGTAACATATTTTGACAACGTCAAGTTATCCCTGAGTTTCTGTTTTTCCATAAAAGTATTTCTGTAATAAAGCATGCCCTTTTCTCCTATTCATGGAATATCTCAAAAGATCCAAAAAGTCTCTAAACTTTTCTGCAAATCTCTCAAAATTACATTGGACTTAATGCCTGTAAGAACTTATTTAAAACAATTTAAACTGCAATCTGGATTAATTGCAAACATGTAAAAGTGTAAAATGAGGACAGAAATGCATATATATTTGATTGTATAAAACTTGTTTACGGTATTACTGTTCTTCCTCAGGCTGTAACTTATAAAGTAAGCTGTGAAGGAATGAAAGCTCTTCCGAATCTAAGTACCACAATGTCTTCATGTACACCCTAATGTAACAAGTATGCATACTGTATACAGCTGTAATGCTGGCCTTAACCAATGTAAATAACAGCTGCTAAATCTGCCTTCTTCTTGCAGCTGAAAATTACCTCAGTGCTATTCCTGAAAAAGGAAAGAGAAGCAAGGAGTAATAGTTTTACTGACAGAATAGCCAAAGCACAAGCTTTATCTGAAAAATAGTCTAGCTCCAAATTCAAGTGGCACTATCTCAGGTATTTCAGGATAGACCTGAATGTCCTAAAATGTATGTTTAACTATATAAAACTTTTCATCAACACGAAGAGATATAATTCAGCAAAACCTGCCTGGAATTAATGCTTTGGGCCGAGAAGCTGAAATGTGTGTGCTCCCAGAAAGGTGAATTTATGTCTTTTTTGCATATCCATCTCCTTTCTAAGAGTATTTGTTTACTGAGTTGGACTCCAAATAGGATAGAAAATACTTAAGGTGTTAACATTTATGTCTGCCTGCCAAAGCGCCAGACTGACTAAAAGCACTGCTAGCAACAGCTCCTCTTCCTAACCATGCCCCTTTACCAAAGAATAGCAGAGAAATAGCGTAGAAAATGTGGTCCTAATCCTTTGAATATTTTCTGCATAGGAAGAATTTGGAATGGTGGTAGGGTAGCATATATTGCAGGAGGAGTGCAGAGCATCCTCAATAAATTTCAGCTTTGGCAAGCATATTCTCACTGATTTCATAATTGCTGACAGTTGTTAGTTGGCTGGGACCAAGCTACAAGATGATGGGAGTTGAGAGTAAGTGAAGTAAAGAAACTGCTTAAAAAGGGAAAAGGAAAAGAGAGAGCTCTGGCATCAAACGTGAAACAAATCAGTATAAAACCAGGATCCCAATGCTGGTGATGGAAATAACAGTGGAATAACCTGTAATACATCACTCTGCAATGTCCAGATGTGAAAGAAAAGGGACAGTCCCTAAGGAAATACCCAAGTCAATCATGCAACGTACAGAGTGCATATCTGATCTATACACAAAAACACAGAGTGACATTGCAGAGTCACTGAGTCATTGCTGAGATTTAGTGAACTCTAGTTAGCTTCACGAGAAGCTACTGAACACAACGCGAGAAACTGCTGGACATAGTAAAGAATGGTGTGAGAAGGTGACAAAAGGGACACAGAGCAGTGGCGAAGGGGAGTCCTGTGAGAAAGACCAAACTGCATGGGTACTTGAAGGGGAGAACTGGGGACCTTTTGTGTAAGGAAGAGCCTTGCAAGGCCATATCAAGTAATGCCATAAAAGGCCAGGATTACCTAGGTACTGGTAACAGAAATACCAAGATTGGATATGGATGTAGGATAGGAGCACCAAGGCCAGATACTGGGGAGACAGGGATCTGAGTCTGGCCCCTGGATAGACCACATGCGTGAGGCCAGCTCCTGATCCGTTTGCGCGCGCGAGCTCGCGTATGTGTCACTGTGTGATCAGCAGCAAGCTCTTATCCTCATCAGCTGGACAGGAGAGTGCTGTGGGTGTTCATGGGGGTGCTACTTCGGGCATAGCTTTCCACCTGGGCTGGAAAGTCCACCAGATTATGTTTGCCATAACAGAGCTTATCTCTGGAATTCCTCTGCTCCCACTCAGTAACTGTGGGGTTTACACTTGGAGCTGGAGAACCTGTGTTGAAACAATAAAACTAAAAATCCAACTGGAGGTTTAAATGAGCTGGAGAAGTGAAATAGATGTGCTCTGTCTGGCTAAGAAAATAAAATCCTTTCTTTCCCTCTCTCACCTGCCCCACCTACCATATACGCATGCTTATGTATGTTCATGTGTGTGTGTAAGTAGGTAGATAAATCAATATATAGACAGATAGATGTAAAAAAATCAATACATTTTTGTGCAAACATTTTTCTTCAGCTTGAACTCCTTGCTTAAACTTTACAGAGGGGCAGGATATATTTCTTTGGAAGAGGGCAAAAGCTTCATGCTACAGCTGTCACTGCACGTACCACAAATGAATAAAGTTTGGTTTTGCCGGACAGATAAAAGATTAATCTGTATTCCTTTGAGGGTTCATTTAGTGGTGATTTCGGGTGGGGGGCGTTGATTATTGGTTGCTTTTGCTTTGTGGGTGGGTTTTTTTTGATGAATCATTGCTTACTAATGTAGGCAGGAAGGACACGAACAATCCGAACAGAACCACAACCATGCCTCTTCCTAGTTTATGATGTTCTTTTCAGATACGCCACTTAAAACAAGAGCAATTTAATGGTGATAAGGTATTTCTAATGAATCAAAATCCAAACACCAGCTTTCATCTCAAAGATGGTTTATCAATAGCACAACCTTGTCAGGAGAATATCCAGCAAAATTTACTGATATCAGCATACCAAAATAATTAGGCCATTATTACTTACTTCCTGCATCTGTGCTCTTATTTCTGGTTTTGCCTATGTGATTACACAGAAATAGCACTGTAATGCCCAAATAACACTGGTCAGTTAGGAACTATATTTGCACAATTCATAGCACGCAGTTTTACATGAAAATCAAGTAAGTAAATGCCCTTAGACAGACACCCTGAGCGTCTCGCTGCCTACTACAATGAAATCAGAGGACTGAATCCCCTGAAACAGCTTCCTTCAGAGCATATAGATCTCAGAACACAGGGGCTACTCAATGGGCAAAGCTGTCACAGCTGGATGCCCAATTAGAGACCTCTGAGACCGGCCTCCTAAAACTAATTTTTAACTCTCTTTCAAATGCCTGTAGGATGTTTTCTTTGCTTCCTTTGCTATCTATATATTACAGCCTTGTCATGGAAATTTATATTATACTGTATAAAGAATTAAAGTAGATAAATAAATGGCACACTTGAAGATGCACTGAAGCAATCTTGACTATTTTTATTTTCATAGTATTAGTTTCATATATGCCTCATTTAAAACAGCAAAAAAATTTTATAAACATTCCACCTTAAATTTAAAACTAAAATGTCGTTATGGTAATTTTAATGGAATAAAAGAGAGGCTGTGGACTCTAATATTAAATGTATATATTTCAAACCTAGGTTTTCCATTTTGCAGATGTTTACAGATGAAAGCTTATCTGAGCATGAAACAGCATTTGTGGGGGTGGTAGTAACCATATCTGTCAGTCATGATGCCACTGCTGCACTGCTGCTACAGTCAAGATTAAATCCTAGTGCTGGATGCTTCATGATGCACTAAGCAATAAAGCACAAAAGAAGTAAAGAAAAAAAAGTTTGTTTGTTATCCCCATTGGCCAGGATCTCAGCTGGCATAAATCAGTACATCTTCACTAACCTTAGCATAGATATGCTGAGTTATATTACCAGTTTCTTTAGAGATGTCATTTACTATATCTTTTTATTTAGGAATACATGATCAGGTATACACCTATTTCCTAAAGCTGCATGAAATATACGAATGCACATACCCACGCATCTAAGAAGTATCCTATCTTCAGAATACAATTACTAAAGCTAAAGGAAGTATAGAGACAGACAAGATGATAGTATTCAGACTACATAATCTGAAACCAAAACTCTGACTGTGAAATTGGTTTGATCTGTAGACAAATGTCAGCTCTGTGCCCTATTAAAGTTGCAATTGTTTTAAAAAGGACATATCAGTGAGCCCTGAAATGTTGAATAAATGTTAATTGGAAGTCAAAGAAAATATCATGAGTAAAATAAAACATACAAAGAAAAAGCACTTTCAATCTACAACACAGTTACATCTGAAGCCAAGAAAGAAAAACATTGCTGAATAGCCAGGTTCCATCTTAACACTAGACATGACAGATACTGGGAGGTAGTTTAATTTTAATGAGCATAATGCATAATCCTGATTATTTTTTTTAAGTAGCTACTATGAAAATACATTACTTTTCAAGATTTAATTGCATGATTACATTGATTGTTGAGCTACTTATTAGCCTTCCTACATATGCTTGACAATGTAAAAATGCATGGGATTCATGATTGCAATACCATAGTATACCCATATAAAGCATTAAGGATTTGTATAATTTAATTAGAATGAGGAAATAACAATTTGTAATGTTCTACCTTTTTATTATTCGTCCAAGACTAAGTATTATGAATTATTTTTTTAAGCACTTCAATCACTTTTCTTTGGTACATTTGTACAGTTTGACAGCAGCAATTTAAAAATTAAGACAGAAGAGGGATTTGATCTTTATTTTTAATTATGGAAATGCAATCTTCTTCACATCTACTTTCAAAATTATGACTAGAGGCTATTTGCTTAAGTGAATGGTGAACAGTATGATGAGTGAATAATCACACTTACTGCAGGTACTGTATAACTTATGAAATTACACTAAAAGGCTGCTATATATAATATTAAAGGGAAAAAAAAAACATCAGGACATTGTATTGTATATCCTACTAATGTGTAAAAATAGCATTTTGTTGGAATGCAGTAATCGCATCTTGTTGTGGGTCAGCCATCATGAATTTTATGGGTATACTCTTTTCTAAATCCTGCTAAGAATTATGTATCTCAGCAAAATATTTTAACCTTAAAAATTAAATAAACCTTATTAATTAAGTGTATGTAGTATTATTGGTATCACCTTAAAAAATTAAAATACAGTAATTATTATAATATTGCTGGACGTAAGAAAAATAGATCTAAGGTCAAACCATACCTGGTTCAGAACAAATTCTGGTAGAAAATGCCAACAAATTAAACCAACTGAAAATGCCTATTCTGTGAAAAAAAAACAAGATATAAAAGCTTGGTTTCATATGAGTCAGTGAGAAATTTCCCATTGGCACAGGCTGAGCAACTACTTGATTTTAGGCTTTTGTCTTTCTTTTGTTAAAAAGGGTATTCACATTTCCAGTTCTGCTAATCTGACACTTTGATTGTATGTTACTGAATTTCCCCCCTCTAACACTTTTGGAGAAGAAAAGATCTGATAAATCACTTCTGAATTTGTTAACAACAACAAAAAAGGCCCTCTCACTATTCATTTATCTTCAATATACAAGTGCAGCTGGAGAATCATCCATGGGAAAGAATATAATATCTATTAAATTGTAATCCTTGGCTCACTACATATACAGACCTAATTCCCATACTCTCCAGAGAAGATTTGGTTTTAGTCTTGAAATATAACCAACCAACTACAACGGAGTCCGTCAATCAATGTCATGAAGGCAGTTTCAGCAACCTTACCTAAGAACTCCATTTATTTTTCACTGGTAGAGAAAAAAGAAGAAGAAGTAAAAATTCCACCTTTCCATATTCCTTCCATTCTTCTCACTTTGTTAGGCCTTTCTTGAATGAAGAAAAGTTTTGTTGCCCTGAAGTATCACTATAGCAAAAGTTTTGTCATTTGGTTTAAGTATTGATAAGTCTATACATATTGCATGGAGCATGTGCATATGAAAAAAAACAACCCAAAACAAAGAGGAAAAAAAACCCAACCCAACCCACACACAAAAAAATCCTGATAGTGACTGCTTGACCTTAAAAAGCAAAGGCTTATGAGGACTTACAAAGAAGTTTTTTTCTCTTTGGACAGTAATAATAGGATTCCCTGACAGATCTCTGTATTCCCTGAGGAGTGCAACTCACTAGCTGACTAATCCTCTCTTAAAACTGGGTAACAACAGAGGGAAGAAGAAGAAGAAGAAGAAGAAGAGAGGAAATCAGCTATAAGCTTTAGGCTGTTAACTTTAGATTCTCCTACTGGGGGGCTCATCTCCCTTCCCACCTGAAGGAGAGAAGACCGCCAGCAGAGTATGAACTTGGTCTTCTGAATTATGCCCTAAAGAAGCCTACCAGCTACACAGGTTTTCACAAGAACTCTCAGCAGTCCTCGCACTTCATGTAGCATAGGATAACATCCATTAGGGCTATGGATGAAAAAGAGAGTAATTTAGTAGTGGAGTTTCACATGAACATAGAAATATGAGAGAGATCTTGTTAATGTAGTTAATTAGTACAGATAGTAGCATTACATGCAAACAAAATACCATGCAAATAGTTTTCACATGGTGCCCAATGTTAACATTTTTATTGTATTTCAGTTTATATGTTGTACTTTTATATACAGGACAGCCAAGATAATTTGAGATTATATTTATTGAAATGTAGATTCCACGTTGGAGACCTTGAAGGCCTAGTTTTTATTAGTTCCCCAGGTTATTGCTTGACCTTAAAAAGCCCTGTTCAGTTGCCCCTGTACTTGGCACTGGTGAGGCCACACCTTGAATACTGTTTTCAGTTTTGGGCCCCCCAGTATAAGAAGGACATTGAGTTGCTGGAGCGTGTCCAAAGAAGGGCAATGAAGCTGGTGAAGGGTCTGGAGAACAAGTCTTACGAGGAGAGGTTGAGGGAACTGGGGTTGTTTAGCCTGTAGAAGAGGAGGCTGAGGGGAGACCTTATTGCTCTCTACAGCTACCTGAAAGGAGGTTGTAGTGAGGTGGGTGTTGGTCTCTTCTCCCAGGTCACAAGCTATAGAACAAGAGGAAAGGGCTTCAAGCTGCATCAGGGTAGGTTTAGATTGGATATTAGGAAAAATTTCTTTACTGAAAGAGTGGTCAGACAATGGAACAGGCTGCCCAGAGAGGTGGTGGAGTCACCATCCCTGGAGGTATTTAAAAGATGTGTAGACGTGGCACTTTGGGGCATGGTTTAGGAGACATGGCAGTGCTGGGTTGATGGTTAGGCTTGATGATCCTAGAGGTCTCTTCCAACCTTAATGATTCTATATTTCTATGATTCTATGATTATTCTGTTTTCTCATTTTGAGAAACTAATACAAAAATACCCTGTCCACATGGTCTAGAAGAACAGCGTCTTCTAATTTATTATATAATAATAATAATCTTCAGAAACTAGTGCTTTAAATGACAGATTTGGTTAAGTGCTACACAGACAATTTCTCTAATGAGAAGCAGCACAGCCAGGAGAAAATTTCTTAACACAATGTCTTCAAATTGGGAGTGCAAGCTCTTCGCATAGAGTGAGGAACAAACTTTACTATATAACACAGGATTTTACATTGTCCTTCAACAGTTACCATCCACATATGTGATCAGCATAACACAGGAAAAGTTTTTCTTAGCAGTACAAGTTTTAAAAATTCATTATAAAATTATTTCTCTCTAAATACATCAATAGACTGCAATAATTAAGAAAAATATGTTGTCTCTGCATATTCAGTCTGTGGCATTCTATACCACCTTCTTTCATATTGTTGTTTCAACTTCAAACACTATTCTTAAGCCAAAATAATCCTAATTTGGTGGGATGATCCTGCCACATTTTAGTTTTCAGCTGTCCCATCTTGCTATGCTACATGAAGTGCATCAGCACCTCAGATCAATCTCCTAGACTGCAGTCATGTGTTACTCATCCCATTTCTCTACCTTCCCTATTGTTTGACTCATTGTCCGTACTGCTGCACATTTATGTGGACAGATAAATCAGAATCTTTTGGGGTTGATGGACCTTCAAAGCTCAGTCACCTCTTACTATTATTTATCCCTTTTTATACGTTCATACGGCAGTTATGGAACAACACTGTCTTCTTCATTTCCCAGAAGAGGAATGCAACAAAAGTGGATGGAATATATCCTGTGCAACCTCAGACATTCATCTCATGTAAAAGTGGATGTGTAAAACAGTTTGGATGAACCAAGTCCAGTAGTGTTCATTTCTCCCCAATGAATGAATGACTACCTGAGATGCAGTCATCTGAAGTTAAGGGAGATGAATCCAAGTCTACCTGTCCAAGGTCATCCAAGAAGTCTGAAAAGATACTTCAAATCAAATCTCAGGTTTATATTTTGTATGCTGGAACACCTGAGAAGTACAGTGATGGAATAAATTTGTCAGACTAAGGAGAAAGGGTAAATGGTGTAGTCATGTTCTTATGAACTGAAAGAAAGCTTTTAGTTTATGGATGCCACAATTCATGAGACACCCCCCTCCCCCCACCCCCGCCTTCAAAATCCCATTTGATATAAATTACTTTCATTCTCTTCAAAATTTTAGGAACTATAGTTATGGCTTATGCTATTAATTCAAATTCTTTAAAATAACCTGTACTTTATGAAGGAAGCGCATTTAAAAATTAAGTTTATAGTTTTTAAAATCAAACACGCAGATTTGAGATCTCCCTGCTTCTAGACCCATTTATTACTTTAAATATAAACAAAATGAAGAGTCAAATTATGAATATGTGAATACTTGTATTAAGTGTTGTACAAGAAGAAGCATTCTAAAAGCTATCGAAATAATTGAGCTACTGAAGGCTAAAATTTGACTTGTATAGTGATGAAGAATGTCTGTTACACTGAACAACACATTCTGTTGACACAGTTAATAATATTTTATGCAAAAAAAGTGTATTAGTGGATCCATTTAAAAATCTGATACTGGTTTTACTGGTATTTTTTATGTCTTTGTGATGTTCCATGATCTAGTCCTCTGAAAACGAGTTGAACAGGGCATATGAAAGCACTAAACAATGGATGAAGAAAAGATATCGCTAGAACTGAATGAAAGAAGATTGTTTCTCCTTTCATTCACTTTAATGTCCTGCTCTCACACTATTATTTATAGTATATACTGACATTCTCAGTTGAAAATGTGACTTCTATTAGCATAAGGTTGAATTATTAGCCAACACAGAATTCCAGTTCTTGCGAGACAAAGACAATGGCATTGTCAAAAACTAATTGCTTTTTAAAGAATTTTTTTTTTTCTCAAATCAGCCACTTTCTTAGTCTGTACTGGCCAGGTTCTGGCCTGACAGGATAGTGGCACGAGTGACTGACTGAAAATGAAAATCTCATATGTTGTTCACAACCACTCTTACGGACTGAAGTTATTTACACATATCTTTGAATGGTCTATTGTTTGCTTTGTTTCATCTTATGGATGGTTCTACTGTACTTTTACCTGTATTTGCTACAGAAGACAAAAAGGGCTGCATTTTACTTGTAAACATTAGGACCATTTAGTCAGGAAAAAATCCTAAACAACTCTTTTTTTCTGTGTAGTTTTCATTGCAGGGGTGCAACTTCAACAGTTAGGATTGCTATGTTTTGCAAATCGGAATTTACACATGTGCAGTAAAAGCTGAGCATAGACAATTGTGACAAACTCAGTGATGACTTGCACAAGCCATAAATTGACCAGGACCCCTACAAAGATCAAGTGCCTTGTGACAGTCATTTAGTTATTTAAACAGTGTTTTTCCTTTCACAATAAGTAGCACATAATGACAATCCTAACAGGGGCTGACTGATACGGAATTACACTGGTAGAGCCCTTGCAGCTGTTCTAGCATCAGGTTCTCCAGAATTTCTTAATGGCCACAGCATAACTAACTCTTCCTCTCGACAGAACTTGGTACATGCTGGGGAAAGAAAGATATGACATAATTTTTTTTCCTGTCACTTCTGAAATGGTTTTTACTTTAAGTATTACTAAAAAGACCAGGAAGGCTGCAACTATGCCCTCTAATAGGGCTAAGAAGGATGGAAGTTTTTAAAAATCTTACAAAGGAAGAATTTAGCTCCTAGAAAAGCAACTTAAAGAGGTTGCTCCCACCATCTATCTTATTTTCTCATGAAGCCCACTTGTACTACAACCTGAGAATAGATTCCTGTACCAATAAAATACGTGTCTTCTCTAAACTACTCTTATCAAAAGAATACTTGCCTACAAAAGGTAAGAGAACTAAAAGCTGTAGGTGTATTCATTCTCATAAATCTCTAATCTCCTCAAACAGAAAAAAAAAAAATAATGCAGTATTTCTGTATACTAAAACACTGGAACTGTTCTGGAATGAATAACATTTTCAGTCCTCATGATTATTTCTAGCAGCGTGTTCTGCTTGTATAATGAGCATTTAATTTAGACTCATGCACAGTCACTTCTATACAAGCTGAACACCATCATAAGCATCCTCTTCATTTCACTTACCTTGATTTACCCTCAGAATCACTTTAAAGACTGCAATATACAGAAGTGATTAAAAGAGATTAAAAGCAAAAAGGGACCAGGTCAAGAAAGATGTGTAGAAACAGTAAATATTTTAGGAAGTTTTTTAAAAAAACCTTTTTCTTCCCTAGAATGGACATATCACAATGTCATATGCCATTTTACAAGATGTGATGGATGGTCTATAATCTGCTAGATGGCCTATAATTTCAGACTTTAATTTTTCTTGTTGTTTTGACAAAAAAATACACTACCACCACACCCCCCCATAATCCCCCCCAAACCCTAACACTTCAAAATATTAAAAATGTTCATGTTCACAAGTATCAATTTTGGTATTACAGGATGACTGGTAATCAACAAGGTCCATAAATCTTAGGCAACAATTTCCTTTTTGTAAAAAGGATTTTTTCCTCTCTCCCTTTTAGGTTGCAATTCCTAAGCCTCTTTTTCCCCCTAAAAGAAAAAGTAAAACGAGAGAGGGGGAGGGAGCGGGAGAGAGAGAGAGAGAGAGAATAAGCCTCATACAACTCTTGTAATTCAGGTAGGAGCACAGCAAATTCCCCAGAGTTCCTGTTGCAAGTAAAGTCACCCCTAGAATCGTAGCATATATGCTAACAGCACACAGATTTTTCTAAGTACATTTTTGCCTGTATTGACTGTCTTGTCTCTAAGTACGGTTTTTCTCATGTATGTTACTGCAATGCAATGGCCACTGTTTGGAAAGGTGCTACCAGACAGGAAAACATATGAATTCATACTATGATGAAATACATCCTCAAATGCAAATAGGATGTTAGGCATTACAGCTATTAATTCTCGACTTCATATAATGACTTGTTATGTTGAAGAAAGGTACTAGGAGAATTTGACCTCTGTGACCACAGCTGTGATTTGAACCAGGCTTTTTTAGTGCTAAAGGATGAATAAGCAGTTTGTTACATTTGTTACCTCTGTCATTCTTCAAAGGTGTGTTTGGAAGGACCCAAGGATGTGCTCAGTAGATCTAACTACTTTGAATTTCTGACTTCCAATAATGAAAATTTCAAAGGCAAGATAAAAATAGGAGGGTTATGTTTTAAAACACACACAAAAGGGTTTTATTCTTCCATTAACTATGTATCACTGACTTCTATTTCAAACTTCTTCCCAGTGTAAAGTGAAATACAATACACACAACTATGTGAATCATAGGAGGGAGGGCTTGGTTTATGCTGGTTTTGCCAATCGCTACTAATAAAATGGTGAGTAGATTAACAGATGCTGCCAATAGTCTCTGGGGACGTGCAAGTACATTAAGATGACTTTGCAATGCATCACTCCTACTTACCATGTAATTAAGTTACAGTTTTCTGTATATAATTTCATTAATATGGATTAGTCAAAATATCAATGCACAAATAAATGCAGACTTGCAAAATGTGTACGTCGATAAAATAAACCTAGCGTCCTAGTAACAAGGTAGGAGTCTAACTTCCATAAGATGCCTATTCAATACTGCTACTCAGTTGTCATTCATATGGGTAACTGAGGTTATCTGAACCTCACAGCCACCTCTTAACCATCTGCACCTTATGGCCACCTCCTTTTCACAGTTCCTTACTATTCTAATATGCTGCGGGAAATGCCTTTTTCAGTTCTCTGAGGGTGGACTCCTCTGTTCACTTGAACCAGTTCTCTGGGATAGCATTATATAAAAGCAAAGGTGAAAAAAAGCTCTACGCAGGACGAATTAACTGAGGTAAGGTAACTCATAAATGAGCCAGAAGCCCATCACAACAGGCCACAAAGTCAGCAAAGAATCTGTCACATTTTCAAGAGGAAGCCAAGTCAAGAGGAAAATGAGATTTGAAGGAAACAGAAAAGAAATCATGAGCGTCTACCTGGTGAGAAACGATGTGTCCAAAATGGATGTGGTTTTCATACAGTGCTTTGATGTGTACTTTTCTAATACACAAATATTGTGATCTTTAGAAATATACTGTTCTTCCTTAAATGAACATCTTACAAATGGGAACTAAATAGTAACTAAGAACCAAAGCATCTAGCCACAGTCCTTTAAAGGGGGCAGGAACTCTCTTACGCTGAAAAAGAAATGAGGGACTCTAGGTTTATTTTCTCTTCCTCCTTTCCTCTCTTCTTTCATTTGTCCTTCCATCCTACTTGTCTTTGCCTTCAAAAATTAATTACCCCTATAAGCCTGTACAGTTCTATTTGTCACCTGTTCATAGTTAGTTTTATAGAATACTGTTCAGAAAATAAAAATTACATACAAATTGATGTTTCCATTCTCACCATACTGTCAAAGTCTTTGTGAGGGTAGAATTGTCATAAACTAATCAAGAAAAGGTAAGAGATTTTGATTTACTGACTTTTAGTTTACTATTACAGTTAATGTCATAGCAATAAATAAAAAAAACAAAACCATAAATGCCGTATAATATAAAATGCTTTTAGATCCCCCGAGATTAGGGGGGAAAAGAGAAGAAAAAATAGGGGCTCCTACTTAAGTATTTTTATCTTGAAATATTAATATCTGTATCTTTTTCAGCCCAAGTTTATACAGAGGAATGACAAATAACCTCTCCTGGCTCAGTTTTGTTTGCAGATTAGTACTGTTTGAGTCAGAGAGAATTAAACTCTTTCACCTCCCACAGCAAAGGTAAAGGTGATGAGTTTCTATTAATAAAGCAAATAAAATCCCACACTGCAGCAGACTATCACAAATAAATCATGCATTTCCAGCACCTCGCATGAAGAAGTACATCAAAAATAAGACTGATGCAAAGAAGAATGACTCAAACCTAAGTACAAAGACAGATTTACAGCATTGTTCTACAGAGAACAAAATGGCTTACAATCCTGTACAGCTGTTTAAGAAAAACAAACAGACAAATCGAAAGCAAGCTGTCTGCTGTTTTCTAAGAAGACAGGAGGGTAACACAGTCTTCAAGCATAAAATAAATTAATAATTATGATAATTCATTCATCTGAGCTTATTTTCCAGCAAGTTCCCTGTTGGTTTCTTAATGAGGCTAATAATGTATAATCTTTACAACTGAAAGTCTCAGAGGAAAGTTTACACTTCAGGAAAAAAAGAAAAAGAGCTAGACAAAGTGCCCTAAGAATAACCTAAAGCTTCACTGAGCTAGATCCAAACAAGTGATATTTTAAGCATTAGGAGAAACTTCTATCCAAGTTGGGCAGCCCTGTGCAGATGTGGCATAACTGCATTGACACGCTAGAGCTCCTGACTCCCAGAAGCATCTCTTTTTAGGTACCGAAATGAGACCAGGATCAAAGAGTAGGCAGTACACCCCAGTGCTCTGCTTCACATGATACTGCAGATATTTCCACAGCAAATTTAAGCATTACACACA
This sequence comes from Phalacrocorax carbo, assembly GCF_963921805.1. Taxonomy (NCBI): domain Eukaryota; kingdom Metazoa; phylum Chordata; class Aves; order Suliformes; family Phalacrocoracidae; genus Phalacrocorax; species Phalacrocorax carbo. The sequence continues at coordinate 19,329,271 of NC_087513.1, read as the reverse complement.
CGCACGCAAAAACCAAATATGTATGTATCATCTTACAATATCAGTAAAATGCAATGTTAATATCCTTTAAAAGGGGGATAGAGGGAAACAGCACCTTTCACATGGCCTTGCAACCAGCCAGGTATAGATTCAACACTTGTCTTGCCTGTGATGCTTCACACACACTTCACTTGCTCTTCAGGAGCACCTCATAACACAGCCTCAGTACGTTCTCCATTCCTGTTGTTGATTATCTGTCATCATGCTGAAAATAATGCAACCTCCATCAAACACCAGAAGAAATGACCCAATATCCTAAACTTTCCATTGCTACTGCTGTTCTAAAATATACGGGATTATTGGAAGTCTGAAAATAGAAACTAAAGCCCTATTGTGAGACTAGGTAAACAAAAAAATTATTTTATTTAAAATATCCTGACTATTCATGGCCTGATTCTGACATCTCTGATAATGACTGTGACCATGACTGTGATTCTGACACTACCGAGTATCTTGTCCTGAAATGAAAACTTGTGACATGGAAAGACAACAGGGAGGAAAGGAGAGGAAAAAATGTTTTTTTAAATGCATAATTAATAAACATAACCATGAAAGACACTGCATCATAAACATGAAAGCTACTATGTAGGTATAGTTTCCACTAGTAATATATAGTGTACAGGCCCAACAGATAAATTAAATATGTTCTAAACAAAGTTTTTTTCCTACTTCAACACAAAAACTACTCTAATACAGTTCAGGTGGTGTTACTAGGACTGAGAGACTATACGGTAACTCAGAACCACCACTCCACATCTAAATGAGGTAACGGAATTGTGGAGCTACAAAACGTAAGATTAGAAAATTTTCTTGCTGTTGTGAAAGAGCTACAACTTGGCACCTAACTCTCTTTCTTCTTTCTTTGAACAATAAAAGGAGCTTTTGCTGTTCCTGAAACTCAAATACTCGGTTTGATCACTCTTCAATTCTTAGATTTTTCAGCTTATCTTTTAGTTCTGTCAACACTGCTAACAAACAATAGTTTGTAGCAAAGCAAAAGACTTTTCTTTGAACCATCAAATGTTGTGTGGATCAGGACTCAGTGTTCTGAGTCATGGCTGTTGAAAATGTAATAACAATATTAAAAAAAACCCTAACAGACACAGAACAGGACTAAATCTGGAAAAAAGATGCAACTATGATATATCAACAGTGTTTTTTTCCAAGAGCACCGGTGTGTTGTCAATAATTTATTAACATTTTAATGATATACTTAAATGTCATATTTGTCCCTCTTGATAAAGAGTTTGGCATTTCACCTTCTTATAAAATCAAATCTTACAAATGTGAAAAAGTAGTACTCACAGAAAACTACCTGTCCAGTCCATAAAAAAAAGTAAAAGGTTTATAATCTATATGTTTCCCAAACGAAAGTTGCTGATCTAAAGATACAGCAACACAAATCTATTTCTGACCATGCCTCATTCCAAAACTTATGAAAGAAACAGCCTCTTCTCCTTCTGCCAGTCCTATCCCTTGGACAACAATGCAAGATTTCATCACGAAAAGATGTATCTTCCTAATAGCGGCTGCTGATCAGCTTGTTTTTGAAGAAAGGGACTGACAGGCAGTGAAAGGTAGCCACCTGCCTGTAGAAAGGTAAAACTGGACGTTCAAAAGTAAGTGCAGTCACAGATAATAATCATTCTGGATTAGAGAAATTTATATAAAACAAAGACAAGAACATTAATGTTAAAAATTAAAATAAAAATACAGCCTAACAAGCCCAGAGCACTTTCTCTTCTTTATGTCTGGAATTTTAATTAAAATTTTTAACAAAAATAAGCATGACATCAGACTTGTAGCTATTACAGTAGGGCAAAGGAGAGCAATGCTTGTTTGATACGGTATTAGTAAGTTAATAATGTGATAAATCTACTTATTACTTAGCATTAATCCCAGAAACGATTGAGAAGCACTTGATAAAATCTGCCCTTAGAGAAATGACTTTCTCCTTGTTTGAGGAACACATCTAATTGGGTTCGAAAATGGCGTCTGATCCGCTAATCTGACAATTCAGAATGAATTGGTCTCTCAGGTTTTATATACTGATAAATCTACAGCTGCTGGGCTTTCCATAGCATTCTCATTTTTAAGTGTTTTTTAGATGAATCAATGCACATTTGGACAGATCACTCTCTCTTTCATCTTGATTAATCCATTAAAGTTAATGCTTTAGACCTCGTCTGCAGCAGAATCTCCTTGAAAATCTGGGAAGGTAAGTTAATCATGGAAACAAGGTGATGCCACATCACAGTCCTTAATATCCCCATTCTGATAACCTGACTAGTAGATCTAAAATGTTAGGGAATTATTTTTAAGACCCAAGGATCTGAGTTTCCAACTTTGCATTACTGACCGCAAGAAGTAGATTACATTTGTCAGCTGTGTGAGAATATAAAAGGAATTGAACTAAATGAGTAGTAGACTTCAGAGCAGTGTAGAAGCAGTGAAGAACATTTTTATTCCAGTAACGTTTGTAATATAAATACACGACAGTGACATACAAGTATAAAAAATTACAGTAGTATCAATGTGGAAGGCATTTACTGATACACAATAAACACATCAAAATAAAGAGCACGAATACAGGACTATCCCGGTTTTTGTCTCTGCCTTGCCACATAAGAACCTTATTCTCCTCGTGAACATGCACAACTAAAAAGTTTTCAGTACTGCCGAGTAGTTGCAGTTATCGAATATATGACAAAATGATCAAGCAATAATAAACTGTGATTAATAATTAAAATAATGTATTTATAACACAGGACCATCTTGCAAAATACAAACCGCAGATATCAAAGAAGCCCAGAGCAGCCACTTCCTGCATCAAGTAGTGTTTTAAAATTTAGGTCACTTCAAAGTACATTTTTAGTCTCCAGAAAATACTCTGTTGAAAAAATTACACTATGTTTTTATAAGGTGCTATTCAGGCTTAGGAAAGATGCTGCCCATCTTTATGAAACCAGTGACGCACTAAAGTAGATACTGCCTTATGTGAAATCAGTGTTTTGGATAAAGCATGAGCATAAATGCATGTAACTTGCTAACAAGTTATAATTAGAACAGGAAAGATCTTTCAAATGCTAACTCAGCAGTTGTTTTAAAAAACTTTATTCCTTACCAGTAACTGGAACACATGAAAGACATATCACACTCAAAGGAATTTCCAAAGTCTGAATTATAAATATACCCGGAATTGTTAACATTGCTTTGTTTTTCTATTAATAATAGAACTTTATCTATATGCACGCAGAAACAGTGGACTGCCATATCAGTAACAGATGAATGGATGAATCCCACTATTTTGAGAAGTTTTGATGCATCGAGGAATGAAAACCATCCTATGCCAGAAAAATTCGGAGCATTAAATTCTAGTCATTAAAAAATCCAAAATGTTAAGTCATTTCAGTTGGACCAGGATTTCATCCCTAAATTTAGGAAAGTTCAGAGCCATTCTTATTCCTTTAAAACAAAATCTACAGAAATTCTCACTTACTTCACTAGAAGCAGATTGGGTTTTTTAGTGATCTGAATAGTGGCTGGCCTCTAAGGCGTTTTGTTCACAGCATGTTAAAGCAGAATGGCACAGAGGTTGCTGAGGTGTTTCAGTGAAAAGAGAAACACTCTGACCAGTACCTGAGTCACTATTGTAATAAACAATTATGAGAAGCACTGAGAGGCCTGGTAAAGACAGAAGACAAACTGTTAAGAAAACCCTTCCTCTGAACAGCAGAATGGAGGAACCCTCAGAGACCTGCAGTAACTTCTCAGTGCAAATTGTTGCGATTTACCATTTTGTAATGCTTCCCTTGGAGTTCACCACCTTTTCCATTGATTAAGGAAATTCACCTCAGACAACCCCTGACACAGGGTAACCCTTGGTGATGTTAGGCTGACGTACCAAGAAGTAGTACAACCTCAGAACTTAGGTTCCTCCAGAAAATAAGGAATACCTAAATGAATGATTTGTGAAAAGTTTAGTGTGACTTCTCCAGAATTATTTGAAATTTGTGGTACTGTTAGGAATAAAATTAATTTTTCCAGGATATCATTCAAGAAATAAACCTTTCTGCCAATCTTCTGCTTCTTTAATTCACCACTGAAGGTTTAACATCACAGCGAATGAGCTCTGACAACACTGCCTGCTCTGACCACGATAGTGTCTGCTCATGCAAGTATAGCCTTGCCTAGCCAAATGTACAGACAGCCCTGTCTCAATTTACCAGCTCAACTTTGCCACCTTAATGATATTCTTCTAACACCTTTTTTTTTCATTCTGACTTCATAAAAACACGATACTGTAGAATAATGCTGACTGAGCATCCCTGCTGTTAACATTTGAACCCAAAAGTTATTTGGCTGATTTCAAACAAGGTTGGCAAAGACCAACAAATATTTCTATAAATGCTGGGAAAACAGATATCTGGGTGGTTGAAAGAAATGCTGTGTGCCCTTATAGAAGGAGAGGTGGCAGTATGAGTCCATTATGAGACATGACTTGATTGGAAACCATGCTCCACAGGTCCATGGCTTGCTTAGTAATTTTACCTTTTTTGGGGGGAGCAGGAAAGCTAGCAATTAGAAAAATGAGAAATCATGCTATATGATACCAAGCTAACATGAACACAGAAGAATGATAAGCAGATTTTGCATCCTTAACACAAAGATCTCTGACTTTTGAATTAACTAGTAGCACCAGTAATATGCTTTGTCTACGTCAACAATGAAATAAAATAGGCCCAAGGAATATTTCTTAGTCCTGAAGTCAAATGGCACTAACTTAGATCTTCTCTGCACCTCATATAGTGAACAGGGGCCTCTACGGCAAAATTATTTGGTTCTGTTCTTTTTTTCTGTTTCTTTGTTTTGATTTCTGGTTTAAAGTGTCTGAAATAATAGGAGGGTGGACTGCAGTCACTCACAGTGGTTTTTTTTTTAGCACGCAACTGTGTGTGTGCCGTGCCCTGCGAAAAGACAGCACATGGGAGTATTTGATGGTGAAAAGTGTGCTGAGATCTGAGATAGTGATGGAAAACAGTGGAGGGAGTCAAGCTTGATTTTATCTTGTTCACACTGCTTCTTTGGGAATGGCCCCTGGCATTTACTCCCTCAGATACTGTCTCAAAGAGCATTAGTCGGCCCAGACCACCAATGTGACAGGGACCATGCTAGTAAGTGGGATGGATGAGTGCAGGCCAGGGCTCAAGCTGGTGCTATGGCCCTGTTTTACTTACTATAAAGATCCCTGCCGTAGAGCCAGCAGGATGCGGAGCTGGGAGATGGACAGAGGAGCTGGATGTAGATGGGAAATTGTCCAATGGGTTTCACTGATGTCGACTAACAGAGAAAGAACTGTAAAGTTTGGAAATCAAAAATATACCTATGTGGGAATATCTTTCTTCCCATTTTCTCCAAATTAAGCCCAATGCCTAATTCTCTTCAATTTATCATTATACCAAACTGTTTTATTAATTTCTAGCTCTTCACTGTTGCCCCTTTCGGCTCACTTAGTTCTCATCTTCTCTCCACTGGCTTCTCCCAGTTTCCTCCCTTTCCTACCCATCCCTAGCATCATGCTTAACAAAGCAGAACATATTATTTCCCTAGCCTCTTTCTTGGAAACAGATGAACCATATTTAGCCTCAGGCAAGCAGCTGGAATGAAAAATTTCATTCCAAAAGGATAAAGTTTAGTGAAGTTATGAACAATCAAAACCGAAGACCCATCTTTGTGTTAGACAACTTAAACAATATGCTAAAAGATGTACGTATAATACACATAGCCTAATGTATACTCAAAATAAATAAATAAAAATCCCAACCCCAACTATGCCTGATATCCTTTTGGCAGTATAGTCTGGATGGAAAGATTTACACTTTTGAGACTAAAATTAGCTTAGAAAAACCGATGCAAACACAGCAATGGGGAATATATTCCGATCACTTACCAAAAAGAAAAAAAAAAGGCAGAATGAGATAACCTAATCAAAAGGAAAACATCTCCTGCTTCACAGGTCACCTAACACTTTGAACCCTGCCCTGCAATTCTTCCGATGCTAAGGGACCTTTGGACACTGGAGAATAAATAACATTCATTTTCTCTCCAGCATGTTGCTGGATGTACCACTAAATAGGAGAGACATGTGGCAGCACTGACATAAGAATTTAGATAACACCCAAAAAAAAAACAAACAAACAAAAAACCAAAACCAAACCAAAACAAAACCAAAAAAAGAGAGAGAGAGAGAGAGAGAAAAGGATCCTGTCAGAAGGAAAAACCAATGCTTCTTTCCTTTTTGGCATGCTTAAGTTATACAAACTAGGGAAAATGGAAGTATATTTTTTCTGAACACATAAGACCACTCTTCCTAAAATAGTGTGAAATTGGCTGGTACAATCATATGCTAAATTCAGTCTCAAACAGCAACAAAACAAAGATCTGGGGGAAGATTTTTAAAAGGACTGGAAAATCTTACAAAAAAAAAAAAGAATTTTTCTATCTATGCAATGTGAGACAACAATTTAAGCTGATATTTAAGAATGCCAGAAGACTATTACAGAAGTAAGGAATTTATGGTCATCACTGACTTGCAGAAAGTAATGATCTCAGTTTTAATGCATTGAGTTTTGGTTTTAATCCTCTAAATTACCAGCTTTGTATCACTAGCTAAGGTAAAAACTAAAGTGGTGAGCAGCAGCCTGATTATATATGATAAATACTAAGTTGCTGCACATGGAAAAATTAAAAAAAGTCAATAACAGAAGTGTCAAAATTAAGTAGTTCATATATAGTTATCAAATTAATGGAGCATCTGAAAGCTAAAGCCCTCCAGTTCATGAATGTGATATATCTGTCTAAGTTAGTGTGAATGCTAAATTCAGTAGCTAAGATTCAACGAAAAGAACACAGCTGCATCAGTGCACACAAATGGGTAACAGGAGCGAGAAGAATTAAGGGATGTGTTATTCATTGGATGTTATGAGACAGTGGTTATACTTATATTGCTAAAACAATTCTTTAACTCTGTTATATCTTAAAAAAGTATCTCTTACTTCTCACAGCATACCAATGAGACGTAGGATGGAAATGGTCGACATGCTCCATTTTCATTGTCTCTTTGGCAATCTGCATTTTCATGAATGCACCAAGACTACCTCATAAACCAGATGGCTTTACATGGCATTATAATATAATGGTTTTAAGTTGACTAAAAGACTGTCTGTAACATTAGAGAAATTCTGTAATAGCGCATAAATGGTAATAGTTGGGCAATTGCAAATATTTTATCTTGAAATACTGCCAATTTTGTAATTGTGGCATATATGAAAGTACATATAAGAAGCCCAAGGATGAGTAGAGGCATTTAAGCAGAGAAAAAATACTACCATCTCTAAGTTGTATTCTTATACTTCTGAGTATTGATTAATTTAAAAACCAAAATCAACAGCAAAAAAATCCCTTTTAAAAACTATGATGCAATAAAAACTTTTAAATTATAAACTAAATATGATTCCTGCAACCTAAGTTTGAAAATAAAGTGATTCCCTGTGTTATGAGAGGTACGAACTACCCCATTCACCTCCCTATGGCATTATTTCGGATAAGCCATTATTATAATTTAATAGCTTGATTCTGAAAATTTTTCCTACTTGTCAAAGCATGGGTAAAAAAAACCAAACAGACTACAAGCACCCATTAGTTGGTGTGAACAAAAACTGTGATGCTATATCAGTAATTCTTGGGACTACACATAAACCACTAACAGACAGGATTCAAAAAAAGGTCAAGGGGAAAAAAAAAACCCGTCCATAAAGGAGGAGGATCTGAGAAACTGATTGTCTTTCCTCTGTACATCACTTCAGGGGAGCATTATATATATAATTATAGAAAGTGGAGCTGCTATTAATTAACTCCTGCATATCATGTTCAAAATAGTTGAATGTCAAATAATGTTTAAACAATTTATTGTTTTAAATACACTCCTGTAATGCCTTGTCCTGATCCACAATTGCTTCACAGACTTTGACTGCCCTATGATGTGTGTGAAGACAAAGGGACACAGCAAGTTCCATTTCAAACAGTATACTGTTGTGATTTTTGCTTTATTTATTTCTTACTATTACATTGATTATCACTACTTATTAATTATTACTATAATCTGTTTTGAGTAAGTCCAAGAGAAGCACTAGAAAGGTCAAATAAGGAACTGGAAAAATACTGAATGGGGCTCCAGAAAAATCTCAGAAATAGACTTGAGATTTCATGAAAATATATGAGATCGTCTTCCTGCTTTTTGGAAAACATGAAGAAACAAGCTATTATATTATAGAAATTAAATGTTGAGAGAAACTGTTTATTAAAAGACAACCTAATTAGAAAATGTTCTATTTGGTCTGTTGCAGAACAGGGTTTTTCCATCATAAAAAAATCCAAATGTTCCTAAGCTGCATTTCTAAGAATCTGTGCAGCTTTTCTCTCATCATAACCTTAAGGCAATTTTAAAAAGCCAGTGCTTTGTATACTGACTGACTGAAAATAATAACTAAAACCTTCATTCATATTTGCTCACGTGGCAAAGATGGTTGGACATGAACCAGTATTTGTGAACTCATGTCTGCTTCCTCTGTATATAGACCACCTTTACCTTTCACGCTTCTGCTTTATAATTTCAAGGGTTGAAGCATTTAGTAGTTTAGAAAGATAAAATCTAAAAAGACAGAATACTTTGAATTACTTTGAATATATTTTCTATATATGGAATATACTCTTGATAAACACAAATCAAAACAATAAAAGCTCTGAGACTGTTTCATACCAAATCCCTCATAAAATATACAAACATTTGTCACATTTTTTGTAACACTAGACAATTTTCCTTTGTCCATGATAGACTTCTAAATGCAGTAGAAATTAAGAGAACTAAATAAAGCAGGTAGAGCTTCTTGCATCTCAGTATCTTCTAAACAGAACTCCCACATTTAACACAAGTTTGTTCATCTCTCTCTCTCTCTGTGTGTTTTGAAAGCTTATTTGTTGCAAAAATTGAGGGGAAAAAAAAAAGATTTAAACACGAAAACCAACTGGCAAAGACACATTATCAGTAATAATGTTTTGTTAGTAAATATTCAATTTGTGCCCTAGACTCTCAAGCCATTTTACAAACATTTCCTGTTAAAACATTTTTATCTGCTGTACAGATTTACCTGCCAACATGTGCCTACACATATGGCTATTATCAGCCAGCGGTACCCATTTGTTCAGTGGTTCCAACATCAGATTTTGTAGACCTATATAATAACTGTCAATTCTCCACCTCACCGGTATTTCTGGATTATCTCATCTTGCTGATCACAGCTCAGGACCCAACCCTGTTAACATGAGCAGTTTAATTGGTTTAAAGATTTTTTAAAACTAGAAAGGAAGACCACTCCCTGTTAGCAGAACTACGAAAATGATGTGAAATTGTTTCATTTCTGAGCACAGACCATGACCAGCTCTGATAAATCACCTGAGAACTAAGAAAGACTGTTGCTTCTGATCCTCCTAATTAATAAAGACCCAAAACTAAAATGGAGCGAATGAAAGCTGAGGTGTGCACTATATCTGTCAAGGGCAAGACAGTCGTGTGTGAGACAGATCCAAAATAAGGATTAAAAATATTAAGCATGGACGATCCCAAAACTGCTTAGGGGATCACCTTTTTGTTGCATGCAGTACTCATCTGTTCCATAGCAGTTTTGGTCAAAATAATTTTGAGTAGTAAAAATGAAAAAGCAGCAAATTTGCACAGATCTAAAACAGCTGTGCTTCCTTAATGTGGAGGACACTTCAGACTACCAGGTTCTGTTTGACTGAAAATGTGCCCTTTACTATTAGGTGTTGCAGAATTGGCTGTATCCTCTAATGCACTATACAAACAGTTAACTACTAACCTGGTATTTCCTTAAAAAGAAGGAAATAGGCTATAATGCCTTTTGAAACTAAGATGCCTTAAAAGTGAAGTCCTAGACTCCATGAAGTATGTTTTTGCTTCATTCTAATCCCAGGTTAGAACAGCATAGCTGAGCATTGGTGCACTGTAACAGAAAAACGTACATACTGCGATTCATCTAAGGACTTCTGTCAGCTGTATTCCTCATCAAGTAGGGGGAAAAGATTAAAATGAAATTAATTTCTTGGTTTAGAACTCATGTGCTTTTAGCTACTGAATTTTTAAAGATACACACATAATATAATTCTTGTGCGTTTTGCAGTGCCAGCCTCGGTGTTACCAGGGTAGTGCAAGGCATTATTATCATATAGATCAAAAATAAAGTTATGTGATTTCAGAATGTGACTCTCGTTCTAGCCAACGGTCAGATCCTTCACTTCTGGTACTGTTCATACAGTTCAGACTGTTAATATTCAAGACATTCTGGAAGTTAAGCTTCCTTCAGAGCTCCTCAAATTAGACACACAAAATCACAAGCAACTGTTAACTAGGGGAATTATTTCAAGGGCCATGCTGTGGGATGTGGTATTCCACCCCAGCTGTGCAAGGTGATTATAATCAGGGTATTTCCACAGAACCCTAAGAACAAAGATCCCCAGGGTGATAACTAGATAAATTAGACCCACGTTGACAGGGCTATATGGCTTCTAGTACCTGAACTCAGTGCTGAGAGCTACTGTGGGTGCTCAGAAAGAGTAAGGGTCCCACAATTAGATACAGGCTGAGACTTTTTCTGGATGAGCATCACACTTTTTGTTAGCTATCTGTGAAAGAGAGGGCACTTCTACACTGCCTCCTTGTTTATGTGGGTGTAATAAAAGTAAAGTTGAAGCCAGTGCAAAACTTTGTGAAGAAACATAAAGGGCATGGGGAAACATGAGACGCTTTTCCCACTTCTCTGCACTCGACTGGACACAACTGCCATGTGTGTTGCTTTAGGATAGGTTAAACTCCACGTTTATACACTGTGTATATCTACAGATCAAGATGTTATTAATAACTGCCTTTCACAAAACGTCCTCCCTCTGGGCACGTAGTATGTTATACCTATCTGATAGGTCTGAAGTTGGCAGGCAGATGTTGCAAGTCATCCACATTATGGCCCACCTCTCTAGAGCCTGTGTGTGCAAGAGCCAGCCATCTGTTTTCTGGACTCCCTGATCTCTCTATTCTTTTAAGGCCAGCCCTATGGAGAGTGGTGGCAGCAGTAGCTTGTCATCCAGTGAACAAGCATCACACCAGCTCCTTTACTTTTTTGTACTGCCCAGAGAATGTGGAATGGATTATTTTAATTATAAGTCACTTTGTTAATCGCATTCTGTTTGTTGAGTTAAACCATTTAACCTGCAAGTTCTCTAATGAATTTGGATTATGTAAGTGTCTATCAGTTTTCCAATTACAGATAACATCTGACGGGAAAAAAAAAAGGAGGAAAAAACCCCCCAAACCAAAAAAAAGCCCTTTTCAAGCGATAGCATGGCCTAAGCCATTTTATTCTACACTGTGATTCTGCCAAATGTCGCATGCTCAGCAGGTAAGCCATGATCTGTGAAAACAGCTGGGTCATAATTGTTCATGAAGAATTTCAGTGAGCACCACCCAGCTCAGCATTCAACAGCGTATCCAGACAGCCCACTGCAGTGTAATATGGATATACTCAAGCTAGGTCAGAGTAAGATCCAGGTATTGGAAATGTAACAACCATGAGTTCTACACAAGCAAATAGTGCTCTCTGTTTTCCAACTTTGCTAACCTGATGTGAGCAAAAACGTTAAGAGCTGGGTTTTTTTTGATTCTGACATTTCATTGAACTGCGATTTCTTCTCTGCCTCATCCCTCCCTACCACAATCTACTTAAATATATGTAGCATCTTCTGTCTGAAAAAGGAAATACTGCTATGCGGATAAATGAATTATTCTTTCTACGGAGATTCCTTCATACTCTGGCCTCTAAATATGATCCACGCTTACAATGAGAAAGTAGAAACCAAGAACAACACTGCTTGTATTAAACAAAGTGTTATCATTATTTTGCATTCAACAAGGTAATGAATAAGGACCTGTAAGTAATACAATGATTCCTCTTCTTCTTTTGAACACTGTTTTTCAGTCTCACAGTTATGCTGTAATAGAAATGCTGTGGGAACAAAATTTATTCCTTTCCTAGCAAAAATCAAAATGCCTACTCCCATCTTTTTTTCTTTTAAACTTGCATTTTTTCATGACAAAAAAGGAAAATAAAAAGTGAAAAAAAAACCTCCAAGGAAAATGATCAAAATAATATTTTAATAAAATATTAAACCAAACTTGGGAAATTGGCTTTCATATATTTCTGTTCTCTAAAGCTGGAAGTTACAGAAAAATACAAATATATTCTAGGATGGGAAGTCCAACTTGTTTCAGAAAGACAAAAAAAACCCCAACTTGATTCTGTGTGCTACAGTTATTCTTTCAAGTGATGGTATCAGAGTAGCACATCCCATACAATATTCTTATTGTACCAGGACGAGGATAAGATGACCACAGTCCTACATGCGGTGCTGGAATTAATCTCAAACTAACCATTTCGCACCCCCACCCCCAATGAAAGTCCTTAAAATGCTTCTTAGTTATCTCTCTACGGCAAAAATTTTATGAGTCACCTGGTCAATAAAAATTGGATTACACTGGAACTTAGGATATGTAAAAGTGAAATTTAGTCTTGGCTTTTAACAATCTCTGTTTTGAGACTGTCTCTTAAAACAAGATCATGATTCTCATGCAATCTGCATCTATACAGCAACTGGCTGTGTCACAGTCTGTGGTGGTTCTGGGCAATCACAACCCACCTTACATGCTAGACACAAACCCTGCACATACCAACTCCACTTTGTGCACTGATGACAATTCTATATGAATGGCTGCAGATGGTGCCTGCTCAGCCATATCCATCCCATCCACTCCTACCGACTGCCACGATATTTTTTAAAAGGAGGTTGTGCTGCCCTATGGCCACTTTTATGGAGCGCACAGGAAGATATGTAGCCCCCATAGTAGCCAGACTTCTCCTGACAACCTATGCTATGCAGTCTTGACGCTTGTCCTCACTGGCTCAGCCTCCCTCTTCCCACTGCAGCCCAATATCACAAGAGCAACACAGTGCCAAAGGGCGAGCCAACATGAAGCTCCAAGCAAGCTACAACATGGTGCAGTTCCTCTTGTAGGGCTGCAAGGGCTTGCAATGTGGATATAGACAGACTGGTCTTATGGGGGAGTCTAATGGAAGTGCAGACATAGCTATTGATGTCGACAGCTACTACCGCTAAAAACTAGGAAAACACTTCTTTACTACAAGTTGGCCAATGTTATGTATATATTTCTCAGGAATTATGTTTCTAAAAGTATGGGATGACATTGTTTCTCAATGTATGTAGACTAGTCAATAACTCCTTTAATTAATTTAATTCAATAAATGAGTAGTGAATTTTTTCATTTAGATTGTAGCTGTAGAAAACAGCTGCAGCATGTCAGCTATACCCTCCCACTAGGGGAGAATCAACCTTCTACCTAGATTAGCCTGGTTTAAAGTTAAAAATATATAGACATTGTCTTATATACAGTAGTTGCTCCTATGTTGGCCAGCACAGAATGGGGCTGAACCATTAATCCTCTCAGATCAGTTTTCCCTGAGTAGAATTGTCCTGAGTGTGGCCAAGAAGTCTTTTCTAAGAAAGATCTTTGAAGTCTAGTGGGGAGAAAGGGAGAAAGAAAGGCAGAAAGTCCTGATTACGATGCCCCACACAATCTCTGAATGCAGTCTCAAGGTACAAACTAGACCTTGGTATGCAAAAAGGAACTCTGTATTTGCACATTTAATCAACACGTTTCCATACAGACATGTACATGTCGATCTTTTTTAACCTGTTTTTTCATCAAAAATTTTGGAAAATCAAAAACCTTGCCAGGTTGTTGTAAGTGGACTCTTGCACTTCCATTGATCCTTGTTTAAATTTTAATAGGTGTTACACAGGTACTTTAAGCAGATGGCAAAGTGAGACTTTTTTTAAGAGAGAGGAAGGAAAACAAAGGATACTTACTAATGAACAGAGAAAAAAGAATACAGATGTGGTTCCCATTATATCATTCTCATTAGACCAAATCCCCTGTATTAGAAACTTCAAATTGCCAATATCAGTTAGCAGAAAATAATTTGAGGTGCTGTAACATATATTCTTTTCTGGGAATGACTGCCTCTCAATATATTAAATAAACACCAATGTTTTCTGACAACACAGTTCCTGACCACAAAGCAGTTAGCAGCTACTGAGAATAACAATGGGAAACAGACCAGTACATCATATGGAAGCTCTTATGGGGAGGGAAGTAAGAAAGGAAACAAGCAAACAAATAAATGAATAGGTAAAAAAAATTGGGAGGAATGTAATGTAGTATTATGCATTTAATACAGTATTGCACACACCTACAGAGTTAAACAGAGACTGTACTTCTTAAAGACAGTTAATGTCTGTATAGGATTCGATGTTAAATGTAATTATAATCCCACTTCTTTCACTACTCAGCTAAAGGAGTTAAAAGAGTGTGACAGTACTTCTCAGGACCATTATGCTAGCGGATAGAAACAAAGATGGAAATATTCTAGGCTGGGTTACTGGAAAAAGAAAATGTGCTAATCCAGTAGTTGCTTGATCTGATTGAACAGTTTTCAAATTCTATGCATCTCAGACAATTTTGGGGTTTTTTGCTATTTTACATTTAGAATCATAGAAATTTCAGTTGAAAGGAATCTCTTAAGGTCATATCATTCAATCTCCTGTTTCAAGGAGGACTATCTTCAATCCCAGATCAGATCAGCAGTGGCTTTATCTTAAACTCTTGGAAGCATCTGAGGAACCGTAACCTGTTCCGGCTTCAATCTACCACTACTGAGGTAAGTTTTATCATGCCATCTCTGTAACTGTCCTTTCCATAAGATCTATCAAATCGCTCCTTATCTCCTCAAATGCTCTTCATGAGTTATGCTCTATGTCTCCAATCATCTTGGAAGCAAGTTTTCTGCAAGTTTGTTAGAAAAATAATTAATATTATATTATTAAATGCAGTAGTTATCATCAACAGGAATAGAAATCATTCTGGATGCTTAAAACCACGTCACCCATAGAACTCTAGCTTGTTCAGCATCTACCTGCTCTGGCAAGCCTACTTTATAGGGACAGCTATGTCTCAGGTAAAATCTACCTCATCAGTAAGACCTCATCCTGATTTACTTTTCATTTCTTCATTCTACCTTACTTCCAAACTTTGGAATAGAACATAGAAAGACAAATATTATAAATAGTTCATAAATTATTAATACTATATTAAAATTTAAATGTGACATCTTTTCTTGTGTCCAAATGATTGCTCTAATGCTTTTATGGACTTCAGTGTTTTCTTTCATCTCTTATAAACTGTGGCACATAGAATGGTGATTTGATCAAAACCCCTTACAACCTGACCCACTATAAAGACAGATGAAGGCAAGGTCTTTGAGACAGACAGACTGAAGACAAACTGGAGATGGGGAAAACAAACAAGACAGCTAACTGCTTTACTAATAAGAAAACCCTGAATTCTCTTTTTAGGCATGCTTAAGACTTTTATGTTCTTTTAGTTGATAATCTATAGAACTCTTTCATTACAGACAACAATTAAAAAAGGAAATCTCACATGGGTTTCAAATAAAACTTGTTGCTTTATGATTTGTAAATCTTAAGTAGAAAGTGATCCGCAATCTGCCAGGAGCTTATGAATTTACTTTTAATGAAGGTTAAAAAACTATGGAAGTTAGAAACATAATATTTTATTTATTTTTCATTTATTTAGTATTCTGCATGTAAGAAAGGATAAGCTTTATCAGCACACTTAATATTTTAACTCCACAGGTGTCCCAAAAGTACCTATGAAGTAAATCAGCTTGTCCAGAGGCTGGGATTTAGGCTGTCTTGCCAAAAGTCTGCCAGTTTAACTGAACAATTCATGATGCTTTATGATGTGGACTACTGTCCACAGGAGAGTCACACAGACTCATTCTTCTTATGTCCTGAAATTGGACTCAAAGAAAGGAGAGAGGAAATATGGTTTTACTCCTCCATTTACATAAGCTTCTCACCTTGCGAGAAATGCACTATATTGCTACTAGTGAGTAATTGTGTCTTATGGTAAAATTGCTCTGATGAAGATGGTGAGGAGCTTATAAGAATGAGCGTTTTCTGAGGAAGATTTAGTTAAAACCCAGGAGTTAAACTCTAAGTGTATAAGTGACAGAAAGCAGACCAACTTTTGTAACCCACTGTATTTGGAATACTGCTATCCTACTTAATTCATATAATGGAATGGTTATAATGGTTTTGTATCAAGCATTACTTGCCTACCTGAACCTTTCTGCAGAACCGAACCAAGTGCAAAGATTGATTACAGGCCAAAGGATGTAGCAATGACATTTCTTGGGTGACAATCTGATTCTCAGTAATCATTACTTTTAAATTCTATGGCAATTTGTTTTATCAAATGACATATCTTTTCTGTCAGGTATCTCTAACCTTTTACACATGACTGCACTTGATATGGAATTATTTTGATCGGAGAATGTTAGTATAATGTCAGCGCCATCAATGTTTTCATCTCTAAAGTGCTCCCATCAGAGATGTGGGGTGACTGGTATAACCTCATTACTAGAAAATAATTTCAAAGATGTCTATAGCACCAATCCACTGAATTCAGTGAATTTCACTAGGCTAAACCATCAAAAACTCAAATATAGAATTGCTTGTAGATGAAAAGTAAGATGAGAAGTAACATTTCTTGCTAAATATCTTAGATATATTTATTTATAGAATTCAATGTTTGTAAACTTTAATGACTTATTGATATATGCAGAAAGGATCCAGAGTTATGAAGTCAAATTGTACTTCTTCTATTGATATCACCAAATTGAGAGAGTTATTTTGCCCACAACTGAGCAACATTTTCCTCAGATCTATAGGCTATTTAAAAGGGAAATTGAATTAATAACCATAAAAACTAAAAAATATGTTGCTGAAATGCCTTAAAAATAAAAGTCTTTATACCAGTCCTTTCATTTTCTGAGCACCAGGGTTCAGATTAAAAAGCAAAAGATGATTTGTCACTTAGCTATACAATAACAAAGATTAAAAATCTGTCTTCACACTTATGCATTACAAAAACTTTGTGCTGTAAATGTGCTCTAAATGGCTTTTACATTTCCTTTCCTCATAAGATAAAATGGCATAGGAGAGGAAGATTCTTATTCAGATTTTACCCCAAAAATCTTAATGCAACTTTAGTTTTTAGCACTGTTCAAACTCATGTGAATAATATGTATTTTCTACAGCTATTCTGATATTAGCAATACCATTACTAATTTACCTATGAAGCCTGTGAAAAAAGATCACTATTTTTGTAGGGGTGTGTTCACTTCTTGAATTATGCTTCTGCATGGATTCTATAGAGTGGATGGGATAGTGGGAAGAGGAAATAGGGCTAAAGAAAGGAGGCTTAAAGAAGGACTCATCAAACTTCAAAGCTATCCAAAACTTGACACCTAGTCTAAAACACTTTTATCATCTTCTTTTGTACGAGGAGCTGAGCTTCCCCAAGGGCAATGTATTACACTTTAAAAACACCTTTCTAAGGCAGGTGCGACCAAGAGCCCTCTGGAAGCACCCAGTTCTTCCCAGTAAATATTAACAAAGCCTAGTTGGACTTGATGATCCTTTGGGTCTTTTCCAACCTAACTGATTTTATGATTCTATGACTGATCCTTTGAATTTGGTGGCATCTGCAAACTTGACTGTGTGCCATCCGCTCCTTCAGACCATTAATAAAGGTGTTGACAAGACTATCTGCAGATATCTGCATTTTGTGACCACACCTGCTGCTCTGGTTCCCCTGCCTGTTATACAGGTTGTGTTTCTGTACATACACCTGAGGCAGGTATCCCTTTGCTATTTTTTTTTCTTTTGTCATTTCTGAGGTCTCTTTTCTTTCCGTAACTCAGAAACCTTTCCTTTCTACCCTTGATCACCACTTCCTCACTTGGGTCCTAAATTCCTAGTTTAAATCTCTCCTTACCAGTTTGGCCAGACTGTTGGCAAGGCTGTTCTTGCCTCATTTTGTCAGGTGAATCCTGTCTCTCCCCAGGAGTCCTGAAAGCGAATCCCATGGTCATAAAAGCCAAATCCCTGTTGTTGACACCAGCTGTTTAACCAGGTGTTATCCAGCAAGATTCATCTGTTCCCAACCTAAGCTTTTCCCTCTTACCAGCAGAATTGAAGAGATAACATCTGGGGCCCCATGTCCTTGAGCCCTAGAGCCCAGCAGTTATTCCTGGAATGCTCCAGCCTTTCCCTGGCAGCGAGTTTTAGACAGTTAAATTTAGACAGTTTCCATGCTAGCTGTTTTCACCTCAGATATTGCAGAAAGGCTTTTAATGGGCACTGATATCCGACACATTCATTAGCAAGTGGATTTACTATGTGAGTTTTTTTCCCTTTTCTTCGCTATTTTCTCTCTAGCTTTACTTCTTTGGAATTACTCAAGCTGATCATAAATTATGAGGCTGCTCAGGAAATGCTGTTCCCATATACACAAAGTCATAAAACAAGAAGCTGATTAAGGTCAGCCTGGTTTGCTGAAGCTAACATTACTTAAATGTATACTTTCACCAAGAATCTCAGTCTGAGTTTACCACCCAGCTATGAGGATATTGCAATGATTTAATCCCAGAGTGAATTTCTGTTCACACCATGGAGTGTGATTCCATGGAGAACATATTAATACAATTATGCTAAGAGGCTATTTCATTCCTTTTTGGAGGTATGAAATTCAAGATAAATTACTATAGTAAAACCTGGCTCTCTGCAACTTCTCTGTAATAATCTGGTTAAGAAACCAGCGGTATTACGGTACATGTAGTTGTTTCACCAGATAATATGTGAAAACAACCTGAGCAATAAATATTTCACTGTAGGTTGAGACATAAATGTTAAGGAAAGAAAAAAAAAAATAAGCTCATCTGTTTTCCCATAAACACAGTGAATGAAAATTACCTGTTTCACTTTCGTTGCAATGGACATGGAAGGAAATATTTTTTGATTCTTATAACAGGAATTCCTACTGTAACTGAATGCTCTATCTGACAATGACTCTGAATAGCCACAATATTATCAATAACATATTATGTTAGAAAATTGTCCAGATATTTTAGTTTCCAATCAGAAGGTGCAGATTTTAGGCATAAGCATTAAATAAATAGAATCAATATTAAAATGAGTAAAGATAGTGCTGCATCAAGTCCAACGAAATTGCTGTTTTCTCATGTAATCTATAGTAATCCTATTCTCATTTAGAAGCACAGTAATTTTTACATTCATGCCTTGTAGCTAATGCCATCCATGCTGTGTAAAAATAATAACATTTCTGTAGACTTCAGAAATAAATTGTTTAAATAGGATTTTGCCATTCCTCTATTCTTCCCAATTTTGTTCTGTTTATGGGGCACCTCTGGCAAAGGTTAGATGAGATGCAAATTTGATTAAATGTCTCCAGCTGCCTTGCTGACTTTGTTTGTGTTTCGGTCTGTAGCAGTAGAAGAACCAGGGTACACTCTGTATCACATTCAAGCAGTATAAGAGGGGAGGTGAGAGCTGGTCTGGACAACGCCAGCAGGGGCAATATGCTGCTGCCCCAAGGGACTTCCTTATGCTGCGTTTACTGCAACTTCACTTGCTGCTTCCCCCAAACTCCCTTAACTCCTTCTTAAACAACCTGACCAACATTTCTGAAAACCAATGGAGTTTCAGAGTGACATTTCAATCTAACGGATGATTCAGTTGACTAACAGAATTCTCCCTATGCCACCCCATAAAATACAGTTCTGTTGGTAAATATATTAAACTTAAGCAGACATTTTTAGTCGCTCATGACTGGCTGCGACAATTAAAAAAGAATCATTGTCCTTGGTGCCACCTGTTTTCAAACATACACTAAGTGTTGATACTCCATTTAGACATTAAAAAGCTGACAGAGTATGGCAGGCCATGGAACAGACCTACTATTTCTGGGTAACAAAATAAACTGTGCAGGCAGAGCACGTGCTATGGCAGTGTTGAGCACCAGTGCTGCACGTATTGCTGCTGCAGATAGGTGTTCATGTCTCTCTTCTACACTGACACTGAGATTTGCTAGACTCAGTTTTTATTCTGTCACTCTTGTTTCTAGTAACTCTTCAGAGAAATGAAAATGGAATACATGACTTCTGCCAAGTGTTTTGATTTGATGTTCATTCCACCTCCTGCTCCGGAAGTGAGTTATCTGCTGTTATAAAATACTTTGTCCCAGCATTGTAGTACCAATACTAGTAACCCCAGAAGAACAGTGTCTGCTACACGATACCCAGATTCATCTCAACTACTGTCATCTCAACTCAACTAACAGCAAAAGAAATTATCATGTTCTGTACTCTCATGTCCTATAAATTGTCAAATTCTAAAACATTGAATTCTAAATCAAAATGTAGCAGCATGAATAAAGGCTGTAAGTGCTGCATATGTACAGATCTAATTTGTATGTGAAGGATTTGAGCACAAAGTTGGCAAATATAGCTACTGTATCCGCAGAAACAAATGTTAGATGTGATTGTGCTCTGTTAGGGTGTTAAGCTTGGTTCTCTGTAACAGTGTTACATTCAGTATGCACCGCGGAGCGAACCGTAATTAATCTGATACACAAACAATCACAAATTTAAACATCTCTAAAAGGAGAAAATATGAAAAACATTGAAGTAACTGTAGCTTTTAAAATTAAGCTAATATTACCTTATCCACAAAAACCTCTGGTTCATTTTGACTGATGAATCCTCATAACTTGTTGACAGATTGTTATCATCTCCCAAACAGTGAAATGTGGTAATGGGAATGCAGTAATCAATATTACAGGCAAATCGCAATCTCAGATAGTTACTCGGTGTTGAGATTTAAGGGAATATGATAACATCCCTGCAGCTGACAGCCACACAGATCTTTCCATTTTTCAAAGGACACACCATTCATCTTTCATATAAAAACATTACAGCTGCCTCTTCAGTCAGGAAAGTTCTACAGACTGAGCAAAATTTGGAGAATCATCAAATCTTAAAGTGCTATATTATTGTATTATTTAGAATTTCTGATAGCTTTTTTTAGCCTATTTTTCATAAAATGGAAAGGAGTGATCCTGTAGAATAGTCAACAATCACAGGTCTGATATTAGAACCACAGCCCAAACAATTTCAGGAATTACTTTAAAAAGAAGAAAATAAGTAGTGATCAGAAAACAAGTCTCCGTTATTCCCATGGGTATAAGAAAGGACTGAGGTGTTCTACTGCACAGAAAATGGGATTTGCACATCGTAGATCTCTTAATTACATACATCCTACAGGAGAAGCTTTTCTGGAGCATAGGGCCTGTCCTGTTTTTGAAATCTTTGGTTATAAAGTTACAGTCCGTAAGGAAAGCTTATTATATACTTAGAGAGACACTGCACAGTAATTTCATCATTATTTTCAAAGATCAAAGATTATTATTTTATAGAAACAGAGTAGTGTTTCCAAGCCAGCATGATAGTTGTTAGTATTCTTCAAGTGACAGAACTGATAGAAGCATATTTGGAAAGGAAAATATTTTCATTTAATGAACAAATGCCATGAGATTTCTAAGACAAAGGATCCCTGTAACAAAGACTCTGGCAGAACTGGACTTCTGCCGATAAAGAGAATTGTTATCTAATTTTCTGGTTCTGAAGAAGTTACAGGATTTTTTAATGAATGAAACTAGAGAAATCTTTACAATCTATTTATAATTTTTTAAAATAATGTGGAGAAAGGGCTTTATTTTTCTTCTGTGAACCAAAAATATATTTTAAAAAGTTGTCTCCTTGTTTCACTAGAAAACTCACAAGTAATAATTTAGACTGATAACATCTTCCAGGTCATAAATCATGTGAGAAATAAAGAAATAACTGGAAGGAAACTGCTGTACTGCAGACTGAAGCCGGGGATAGTGACTGTTGATCTTCAGGTGAGATTTTACCAAAGAGCAGACATGATGTACCATGAAAACATCACGTACCATGAAAACATCACATACCACAACACAGAAGAAACTGCAGTGTCCTGGTCAATAATCTAGAAAATTACAAAATATTTCTCATTGACCTTAAGCGGCACACATTCAGGAGTTCAAACTGTGGTTGACTGGATTATCTGCACCCTCGGAGGAGATTGTGCAGAACGCCAGTCTTGGGTCTGGGACGCAGGCTTGGAACAGAAGCCAGAGAAACAGGCATGGCACCAACTCTTCAAAGAAACTTAAGTACACAGACCAGTATGCAGCAAAGATGATCTTTGGAAAATCTATGTAAAGTCTAGTTGCAGAACAAGAAGTACTAAAAGATATTATACAATGAAATACTGAAGGAAAAGGTGAAAATAACTGCATTACCACTCCTTCAGGTCAGGCCTTTAAATACATGTTTTGGAGTTCACAGCAACAGAATACTGGTGTACACCTTATCACTCTTTTAGCTCTAATACATCATTAGTCCATGTCTTATTTGCAGTCATCTAGCTCATACGCATCTAAGGTATGATAACAGAAATACTCTAGAAGGAACAGGCCCAGTGTATTACACAGAACTTATGTGACTTATACATCTTAAATTTTTTAACACCATTATTTACCTTTATTGACTTAACTATATTTAGAACAGATCACTGCATCTTTTTCCTGTTTTTTTTTTTCTCATGCTGTATTTCCTCTTCTTTCTGCTTCTAACTTACATCCTCTAAAAGTAGCATTCTGTTATACTGTCTACCTCTTCCTCTGCTAGTCTCTTTCCTTCTTTCCAAAACTGAATCAAGATCTTCCCTACTACCTTTCATAAAAGTTACTTCTTCCACCTTTACTGCTTTTCTTGTACCTCCATCAATGGACATTCATCGTCTATTCATCATCTCCATAAAGAGGACCTAGAAACATTACTAGTCACCTAAAAGACAAAAGAAATATGTTTGCTAACCGAAGAGTTGCTTGAAATCCAGACCAATGTTCAGGCAGAAACCTCACTGTGTCCTGTCCAAATCATCCCCACTGCTGGAAAATGGGATTGTGAAGGGATTTCTACCAGGACACAATAGCTGGAAGGAAATCCAGGGGACTAATATTTCTTATCGGCTATAAAAAGTAAGCTATTTTAGTAATGCTTTAAGAGACTTCTATTTTCTAACATCATATGTAAAATTAAGATAAGCTTATAGGGATATGTGACTACATTACTTTGTTAATATGGATAGCAAATGTAAAGCTAACTGTTGAGAAATTAAATCCCTTGGAAATACTTTATAGATCAACTTCTTAAATTTATTTCAAGGGTAGCTTAAATAGAACCAAAAGAAAGCATCTGCATGAGCTGATTGACGTAGGGATGGTCCTGGAGGAGTTTGTACTTGAGCATACAAATGTGAAAAAAAATCAAATTAGTATGCTAAAGAAATTAACACTAATATAAATACATTCCTGAATAGTCCCAGATAGCTAATCCCTGGGAAGAATAACTTAAATTCTGTTTTTATTTATGAAAATGGATTCTATTAGTGCTCCACTTGCTAAAAATGCTCTAAGCCTTAGGCTATGCCTAAAGGCAGAGACATTATATGTGCTGTAAATGCCAACTATTTCAAGTATTACTTCTTAAAGTTATGCTAAATGTGGCAAAATTATAATAGCATATAATGAGTTTGACAGTCAATTACATTAACAGTATACATATATATGAACTAATTTCCTGTTTGAATTATTTGATAGAACTAATTAAATTATAATTTAAAATACTATTAATCTTTGTTAATCAGCAGCAGTGAATGAGAATGCCTCAAAAGTAACAGGTTTTATATTCTCTTTCAAAGCTTCAAACAAAGCTAAAACAACTTGTGGTAGCACTAATTCTGTAAAGAACACAAAACCACTTAGTATCTAAAAATTTGAAAAAGGAGTGCAAAAAATCTGTTAATAATGAAGAATGAAACACCTTCAATACATCTGTAAAACTTGCTTTTTTAAGCTAACAGAATTTAAATAATATTCTTCTACAATGCACATGTAAAAAATATAATATAGATTAAAGAAAACACAAAAAATAAGTAACAATAAACCAAAAAATATTTACTGTGCAAAGAAGGAAGATTTTTTAAGAATATGAATTCCCAAACTTAACCTTTCTTTTTTCTCTTACCCCAAAATATGTTTTAATGTCTTACTAATAGAAAAAACTTTATTTTCTGTACAGGTGATCTCCAGAGAGTTGTTTTAAACTCTTGCAAACATATCCCAGAAACAAACTGACAAAATAAGTCCTTATTCTTATCAGTTTGTTTCAAACATGAAAACATGCCATATTAGAGACATGAGGTCAGAAGTCATTTTGGCTAAAAGCTCAGATTTTAAACAGGCATTTAATGGATTGTGAGATCATTTATAACTTTGCTGATGGTAAAAAACCCTACTGTTCCAGTGTATTTTGATTTAACACAAAAGAAACAATCTTGACTTGTGAGGTTTTGAACTAGGACTCATGCTGTAACTAAGGAATTGTCAGGTATAGAATTTTTATTAAGGGTTATGCATTCTTGTAAACAAGCAGAGCATATTTTTGTGTGAATTTGCATGAACTAATATCATATGTTATAGGCAGCCTCAACTACATTTCCAACCACTTGATAATGATAATAACCTTTCAGCTTGAAGTTTTTATTACAGAAAAATTACAAGGAGAAAAGGAAAAGGAAAAGGAGGAGAAAAAGGAGGAGAAAGAGGAAAAGAGAAGAAGAAAAATATCATAATGTGGAAAGCAATCAGGTTAAATGCTGGTCAGCATAGTCAACTGATTATTCTACAATAAAGAGAAAATTTCCAACAGCAACTGACTACTCACACCAGACTGGAAAAAAAGACCTGATTCTGGAGCTACAAGGCTGATATACTGATAACAATTCCCAACCCACCTCAGATATCTCCCTTTTCAAAAAACAGGGGGCAATATTATGTCTTTATGTTAAATGAACTAACTTATCACAGGTATGTTCTCTCCTTTTAGCATCTTTGCCCTGCAAAGGAACAGAGAGATCAGTAAAAGTAACTTTAAAAAAGCCAAGGATAACCTGAAGTCTAATCTTTCTTACACTGAGAAAGCAGCACAACTGTAAAGCTTATTTAGTATTAAGTTTACTAACAAACAGGGCAAAATACAAATGAACAGGAATCAGAATGTCCAGTAACCAGGAGGCTGTGATGCTGCAGCTTTTACTGAGGTGGAACTGTAAGGGGCATATGATGAGGGAAATGCATTATTCTGAATGGTAGAAAGAAAAGTGTGAAAGCTACAAAGAAATCTTATACTGCTGTGAAACCAGATGATAAAACAGCAGCTGAAATCCAATGTCAATAAAAACAAAGTAATGTACATAGGAAAAAAACACCAGCTCTAACTACAGATATACAGGTATATACTCTAAATTAGTCATTAACATCTCAGAGAGAGATCTTTGAATCAAACTATGTTTCAAAATAAACATCAACCCAGCGCTCAGTGGCTGTCAGAATCGGAAGCAGAATGATACCAGTTGTGAAGACAAGAACAGAGAACAAAAGAGATAAAAAAAGCCCACCATTGCAAAGCCACAGAAGCCATACTACCGAGGCAGTTTTAAAACTGAAAAGGTACAGTTGAACTAGAAAGGTTCAAAGAGAGAAACAAAGAGGGTCAAATCAGTGGAACACCTGGTGAGGACAAATTAAACAGGCTAATATGCTGGAAGACTATAATTATTTGTGCGCACACACAATTATGAGTGCCATACGAAAAGTGAACCATTGCTTACAATGACACACAGTAAAAGAACTAAGGACATAATATAAAATTTCCCAACATAACCAACTTTGAACTAATTGGCTGAGAATATTATGAAGGCCCAACTCTACATGGGTTCAAACAGCAGCTAGTGTAAAAAGCCCTCAAAGACAGGAAGGAAGGATGGAAGGACGGGAGGGAAGGAGGACAGGAGAGAGGGAGGGAGGAAGGAAGGGTGGAAGGGTGGAAGGGTGGAAGGAAGGAAGGAAGGAAGGAAGGAAGGAAGGACGGAAGGAAGGAAGGAAGGAAGGAAGGAAGGAAGGAAGGAAGGAAGGAAGGAAGGAAGGAAGGAAGGAAGGAAGGAAGGAAGGAAGGAAGGAAGGAAGGAAGGAAGGAAGGAAGGAAGGAAGGAAGGAAGGAAGGAAGGAAGATAGATACAGTCTCTTGACCAGTAAGTGAGACTACCAGAGCTAAGAGGGTACTGCTAAATTCTTGCTGCCCTCTTAGGCTTCCTTCCCTCCAGCACAATAGGATAATGGACTACACAGAGATGCCATCTTCTTACCTCATCTTGTAAGCCAATATAATATGACCCTTGCTGGACTCATCACCCTTCACTCCTCGCTGGTAATATTTTTGTGAATTTAGTTGAAAACTGACAAGATCACTAGTCAGTATTAGGACAGGGGCAGAAGAATTAGTCATATTGGATTTTAGCATTTGATTAATTATTCTAGAGTTATCAGCAAGCAAACACTTACTCTGAAGCAGATGTGGGATGTTACTCCTCTCTCATTATGGCAAAACTGCAATAACTTTCTATTAAATTACCTGTCTCTCCACATGAGAAATCTAGGATCTCATTTTTATTTTCCCCATCCTTATATTGAACATACCTCAGTCTCCTCAACCCTAAACACTCCATTCACTGTCCTTGTCCCATGAAGCTCAGGAGTGATCCACATTTTTTTTAAACTGAAAATATGTAAAATACATATATATAAAGCATACACAGGGGACAAAAAAGGGGGCGAGAAGATGTATGACTATGGAAACATTATCTGTAAAATCCTTGTCCTACTGCCCAAGCAATGAGGAAAAGATTTATTCATGTTTTAATTCAGATTGTTTTCAGAAATATGATTATCTATTAAGTACTTTGCAACAAAAGAAGGGCACCCTGGTCTGAAAAGTCTACCCCAGATAAATGGGAGAAAGAATGATCTGAAGAAACTTATGCACAAGTTACCTGCAAGAGAAAAGTTTTACTCACCAAAACAGTGAAAACTGTGTCACCAAACACAAGGTGAAAAGAAATGAGAATAAAAGTCCTTCACTAAATTGGATTTCAAGTAAGTCTTTGGTTAGCAGGCATATTTATCTTATGTTTTAGACAACTGGTGGCATTTCCAGGTTCTCTTCATAAGGTGATGAATAATTGATGAATATCTGTTAATGGGTGCATAAGAAAAGTGCTTAAGGTTGAAGAACTGACTTTTACAAAAGATGGCCAGAAATGAGGAAACTCTGGAGCTGCACCAACATGACTAACTTAATCAGTTCACTGATGTCTTCCTTTAGAAGATTAATTAGTGCATCTGATTGAAGCATCCATTATGGGTAAAAAGAAACACTCCTTATTAAAAAAAATAATTCAAAAGCTGCTCAGTGGAAAACAAAAGTAAGGATATTTTCAGGGACGTACAGCAATATTGACTTCCCTTGTTTCACCTTCCTGGTTGGGGTTCTCCTATCCATCACAAATATGAGAACAAAATGGGCTTCTGTTTCTATCTACAGGTGAATCTATACCTGTTCTTTTTATTTCAGCTAGATTCAAAGCTAATTACAGCTTTTACTCTCTTGGAAATGTGTGCTATTACCACTGCAATTATTCAGTTCCTCTGTATTGCCTTTTGATTCACCTCATTAGCCAACCTCTAATTTTACTTAACCGGGCAACAATGTTTAGCTTCTTGTCCTTGTCTCCGCCCTCTCCTAATCCTCTGTGTCCCTCCAAGTCTTCCTTTCTTCCACAGTCCTGCTTCTTTTTGTAAAAGAACAGTAGTCCAGCATCCACTAACACTGCTAACAAAAAAAATCAAACAAAAACAAAACAAAACCCCAAAAGTAAACATAATGAAAACACCACAGTCTAGGGTAATGACCTAAAACTCACAGAAGTAAATAAATAATCAGCAAAGCAAAAGATCATTGGACACTCAAGAAAGTTGTGAAAATGTTGACTGGACTTCCTCTGCTCTGTGTTGACAGGCTCCAAAGACCTTCCCTCCCTCTCTTATGCATGCTCCACTGCACACCCACACTTCTTAGTGTCTTTTCTATGGTGTTTCCCCTTCACACCTTTTCCCTTCAGAATCAGTTTCCGCCACAAATACTTGTCATCTACCTCTGCACCTCTCAGCAGAACTTAATTCCTCTACAGCCCTAGAGAAATTAATGAAATTGGAACAATATTATTTGGTCTCATGATCTGTCTAGTAAGTTCTGGCCCTTTCCCCATCTTATTTCTATTTTACTCTTCAGGACAGGGACTAACTACTATTTTGAGTTTCTACAGTGTTCAGCATAATAAAGGACTATGACTGTTTGTCCTTGTGCACTACCAAGGCAGCCATGAGCAACAATAACAACAAGAATCTTGCCAGTCGTTATTTATAAATGCACCCATTTTCTTTCTAACCTTACTCGTTTGAACTCAGCTAAGAGATGAAAGCCTTTGCCCTGAACCTGGTCTTATTTTCCTTTACAGGATGGGACACACTTTTGGTGATGGGAGAACAAAACAATGGTAGACTAAATTATGAACACATCATTATTCTTCCTAAAATGCATTTATGAAAACCAATGTAAATATCCTTTTGAACACTCTCCCAGTCCAAAGATTTTTCTGAGTAAGGGTATGGAAAGTGTAATTTTCTTGTTACCTTGATGGTGTACTGATACAGATGTATCCAGCAGCAACACTCTGTATTCATGACTGTATCTGCAACTGTACTATTGAATGACTACCAGAAAATGGTAGCTATGCAATCTACACCTGAAACAGGAATCAGTACTGCTCTGCTGAAAGCAATGATAAAAAACTTTGGTACATAAAGAATCCTTATAAAACATATAAAAACCATAAAAATCTGGTTTCAGGAACTACTGAATATCCTACAGAAAACAGGAAAGGCCTTCAAAGATAGCTATGCCTTATTTTTATCAAAATGTCTAGGACTGCTCTTAATGGAACTCTTATAAGATACTAGTTATCTCTACTTACTCAGCCACTCTGCCTCTGCAACATAATGAAATTCTGGTATGAGGATAGTCCATCCTATTAATGGAAGTATTATGGACACAGATGGTTATCAAGACTACAGATTGCCAAACACCAGGGCCAATTTTCTAGCTGATATCATACAGTATTTAGACTCAACAAATCTGGGACACAATAACTTTGTAGAAAGCATACTCCAGTATTCTGCAGAAGCCTTTACTGTTCAAATCCGGGCAGGCAAGGGAGAGGGAAAAGAGAGGGAAAGGAGCGTCTACCCCATTTATCATGCACAACTAAAATTTTTCTTTATTTAATTGGTAAAATCTTTTCAAGATTTTACATTCAAGTGGTTTTGGCTTTACGTCAAAAGGGTACAGTCTAGGAGGGGAAAAAAATCAATGTCTTAATTCCAATGATAAACAGTGTGGTAATATCAATCAATTTTATATATATTGTTGTACAGGCGCACTAATATTCTCACAGTTTTCTCAAAGCTCACTTTCACAGACATCACAAGCATTTTCTACTGCTGTAATTTCAATCTGATTACTTTTTTTTTATGCTTATCTTGTGTATATAACTACCCTCATGTATTTTTATAATAGATATCCTGTGCTTATAATACTATTACACACAGCTTTGCTGTAATTTATCATTTAGGCTCAAATATCTTACTCAACTGTTTGTCAGTAGAGAAAATCAGGACATTTTATGTTGTAGGGAAATAAAAATAACAAGCAAACAACCTTTCTGTTGTAAATATAATATGTAGGTGTAGTATCCTTAATAACTGAAAAATGAAATTTTAAATATTGCACAAATTAATACTTCAGTGAACTTCCATAATTTTAGAAAAGACTCAGAAATGAGGTTGAAAATGGAAATCAGCAGAAGCACACTAGCAGGATGTCACACCTCTAAATCTCATCATAATATGATATGAACCCAAAGGTCAAAGGCCCAGAAAAGCTATTTTTCATTATTTTAATACGAAAACTTAAAGGAAAAAAACCCAACTTATTATTACACAGCACAGTAAAAGTTAAAGATTTCAGAGTAGGGAAAAGAATCCAATCCAAACTGAAAAGCAGTCGGAACTATTATTTTCTCTTCAACCAAACAGAGTAAGATTTTAGAATATTGTGCACTCTCTGTCAAACCTGAAAAGAAATAAATTAAATTCAAAATATATTTTTATGTTACGTATTTGCTACATTTTTTTTCCTAAAACATAAGCTGATTCAGAAATATTTCAAGTTTTCCTTAGCCTTAGAACTGAGAGAGAATATTGTCAGCTACAACTTAATCTGAGCGAGAATCAAAAGCTTTCTGGCTTGACAGCCCATGCAAAGGTAAGGATATAAAGGAAGCTACACCCCAAATGTTTCATCTGACCTACGGATGTGCTCTGAGAAATCTGTACATCCAGACTTCAATAGGATGATTCAGAATTACACTGTAAGCAAGACTACCAAGTTTTTTTCAAATTGGAAGGTTCAAGGTGTAATTTTTTCAGATTAAAAGTGAAGTTGGAAATGCAATAATGCTTTGCAAGGTTGTAAACTGCCAGTTTGTGTAATAAAATTAAATTATCATGGCTCCTCCAGTATTCACTTTTGCATACTGCATCTTAAAAAAAAAGGTACCTTGAGTCTTTTTATATGCTTGTTTTTAATTATGTGCTTGTTTTATGCAACCTCTTTTTACATGAACCAACAGATTACAAACTGCCATTTGCAGCATCTCCCATGTGCAGTCCATGCCACCTGTATGCCAAAAGCTACTCCATGTGGCTCATTCAATAGTATTACATAGCCTAAATTACTCCATGAAAGGTGTATCTATATGTAAAACTAGAAGAAATGAGAATTTCAGGAGTTAACTCTGGTGTTTTTCCAGAGCAGACATAAACACATACAATGAGGGAAAAAGAAATAACTTGTCCGAATGAAATATGACTTCAGAAACAAACTATTGTGAACTTGGAAAAGTAAGACGTGTGGGTAGGGTTCTAGTATTACTGTGGCAGGGATACAGAAGTGAAGGTCACACCCCTAGAGGAAAGTTTCATTAATCCCACAGTTGAAAGAGCACTTTTTTTTTTTTTTTTCCCTGATTTTGGTTTCTGGTTTTCATCCAAATTAATCCAGAACAGTAGATCCAGAAGTGATCCAAGGTTTTATAGGTGTGCATATATAATGATGTTTTTCATATAAAACTCCCTGTTCCGAATAAAAGCCTGCAGGAGATTATTAGTAGATTACAGTGAAAAGTACACTATTTAAAGTAATTGTCATAAAAAGTTAATAAATGGAAACCATTAATACAAAGAACTTCAGAATTCAAATTATTTTATACACAAATCCGAACTTCTTCTCCAAACTTCTTTCTTACGGGAAGCTTGTCATTGCATTGATTCCATAATTTTTTTTATTACATCTATCTATCCAAAAGAGTACTGATCCAGTAAATTCAAATTCAAGGAAACAGGTTCATTAACTGCAATAGCATTCTTAATTTGACTAAGAGGTTAAAGTATGTGAACCTTAAATTATAAGAATCTCAAGATAGGAATCATGTCTCTCTGTCTGGGTAGGCTTTTTTATTAATTTATAATAGGATCTGAACTTATGTTCATGTTCCAGATACAGTCATCAACATCTGAAAGAGAAGCAAAAACTACTTCAAGTACAGAAACCTTTCCATAATCTTTGTTTGCACACTGGACACAATGTCATTTTAGAATTTCCTACACAAAGAACTGGCACCACTTAATTCATAATAAATTAGTTTAGCCATTGTAATAGATGGATGGCCTCTTACACCGGTTTAAACCTGACTTGAGTCCTCTGCCATGTCCCGGAAACTACACTCATGGGTATAATTAACAGCTTAGGACAATTACAACTGATAGGTTACTTTGTACAGTACTGTCCTGGTTCTCTCTTAGAGACTTTTCTACTTGCAAAGTCATCCTTGACCACACATGTAATTGTGTAGGGGAAGCACTAATTGCTGGGGAAGAGTTTTGTGTTTTGCCCTTTCAGCTCCTAATTTATTCACTCTAATGCCACCTAATAATAGTAATATAAAAGGGTTTTGTATTTACTATACATTTATATATAAAATTATATATATATATTAAAAATTTAATACAGAGCTAAATCTGAAAAACACTATACAATTACCAGAACATAAAATCTCATGCTGTGTAAAGTATCTACAGAACTGGAGGCTTCATGATACACAGCGTATACATTTTCTTTCTAAACACATAAAACAAAGGGTTCTATAATGTGCAAAGAGGTTAAAACTAGCCAGACTCTATGTTACCTGTAAGACTACACCAGAACGTGCTAGATCAGTACCCAATGCTGCCAACAAATGCAGATAATGCAGTTCCTATCACTGGTAAAGGAAGCCAGCACCAACACAGCACTTTTTAGTGTATGATGGTGCAATCACAAAATAAAGATTGATTTGAATCAAAATGAACAAAGGTAGGGTCCTTAAAATATTTATACAGACTGAGATTTCCACTTCTGAGGTCTGACAAATGCAAAATTGCAAACCAAATTCTTTTGCATAAAGAGTCTAAGAACTGCTTTGCAGAAAATCTGGTACTGAAAGTCTAGCAGTATTTTCCTAGCAGTGATGACTTACCCCACTGTTCTAAACCCTGACCTCCTCCTGTCCCAAAACTGAGAGGCTAGTATGCTTCCACAGTTTATCTGCCTGCTGCCCACCACTTCAACAGAGAGCTGCCAACATTCAAACTGAAATTACCAACCAAGCTGTCTGCATTTGAAAATCTGAACTTCAGATAGAGACTGTGCAAAAATACAGATTAAAAGAGACAAACAGACACCTGTGGGAGTTTTACTGGTCCTCTGAGATGAAAGGCACACAGAAAGCCTTGATATTATTAGCTAAAACATGGTACATCCCTGATCCAGTTTCACAAAGTCGTATCACACTAAAATTGGGTTTCAGATGCTTTGTGGGAAGCATTATTAGTCTCACCAAGGAAGCTTAAACTCCATCTGGGCACAAATTGCTGATACCCTTCAGGTAGGAACCAGGTTCTTCTAGAGAGACCCCATCGGGTGTCACCCCCACATGACCACACAGTAAAACAGAGGGAGAACGTGTCAGTGCATGTAAGCAGTTGACACTGAATCTGGCTCATTCATATACAGTATAGGCAGGGCCACGCTGGGACCTACGCTCAGTGCTCCAGCCTTCTTGTCCACACTCCAAAGTTGGCATTTGCCTTGGTTTTATACTTGTATATAATGCTTAGATTTCCAAAACTTATGTCAAAATTGAAGTATTGTAACCTAAGGTTGTTAAAGCAAGAATGCAAATACTGAGTCTAGGGTAACTATGTACTTTAAAAAAGCTGGTCAGAACTGGTCATTATTCTCAGCAAACACTCAAAGTTTTATGCTTAGCAAAATTAAAAATTCAGTAATGCGTGCAAAGCTGAAGCCTGAAGTTTAATATATCCTTGGTGCTCTATGTAGAAGACATCTATGTTACCAAAGAGAGCCCGTTCTTAACATCTTTTAATTTGTGTTACATATACCCCAGATAACGCCAGATAACTTTAAAAATATATTTTTTTAAAAAAAAGCTGATTATTCTCAAGGTCAGGAGGACTGTGTCTTCCAATTATGTATGACTGTTAAAGGAGATACTTAAAATCTAAACAGAAAAACAATAATAACAGAAAACATTAAAAATTATAATTGGATAGAAAACAGGGTTTTTTTTCCATTGTCTGTTGTTATTATAATGCCAGTGATAGTCAGTGCATCGAAACATCCTATTACAGCTGGAATAAACCCCAATTCATAGACTTTTTTAAAAACTTCAAATCAGTTCTTCATCTGAAACACTCCAAAAATATTATTTTTTTCTCTACCCCAAATATGAATTTATTTCTCCATTGTGAGGCACAGTCCAGACTGCTACATCTTCTCTTTTTTGAGGTGAGGAACTTCTAGCCTTTGGGCTGACGTCATTCTATACTGCCCTTTGTCTTCTGCTCTTCCCTCTTCCAGTTCTTTCCAACCACTCTATATGAAATAGCTGTGTCTCGCTATGTCTCCTCCTGCCTTTGCTGTGCTCCATACTAGCAGTGTCTTCCCTGAAACCCCACCTTTTCATTTTGAGAATGCACCACTTCAGAAATACTGCCCCACAGCTGTTTCACTGCTTCCCTTTTGTTGGTCCTGTGGTCCCCATCTTTCCCTCCACAAGTCACTGAATCAGCGAACATTAACAGGGAGCTACGTGGGAACACTAAGTGTGGGGTGGAGGAGATTTACATTGTGCAAGGCAACAGAGAAAGTCTGGACGTGGGTCTCTGCTGAGAGCCCTGGTGACGTACAGCAATAGCTGTTTAGTGCAGTGTCGGAAAGGCAGAGGAACAGCACTGCTGTAGCAGAAAGGTACTGAACAAAGACCATGTGGTTTAACCCGGCAGGCAGCTAAACACCACACAGCTCCTCACTCACTCTCCCCTCGCAGTGGGATGGGGGAGGGAATCGGGAGGGCAAAAGTAAGAAAACTCATGGGTTGAGATAAAGACAGCTTAATAATAACAATAATAGTAATCATAATAATAGTAATAATAGTAATAATAATGGTGATGATGTAATGAAAACAATGAGAGAGAGAGAGAGAATCAAAACCCATGTAAAAAACTAAGTGATACAATCACTCACCACCTGCCAACTGACACCCAGCCCATCCCCAAGCAGCGATCACTGTCGCCCTGCCAACTCCCCGCAGTTTATATACTGAGCATGACGTCATATGGTACGGAATATCCCTTTGGCCACTTTGGGTCACTTGTCTTGGCTGTGCCCCGTCCCGGCTTCTTGTGCATCCGGCAGAACGTGGGATGAAAAGTCCTTGAGTAGTGTAAGCACTGCTTAGCAACAACTGAAGCATCAGCGTGTTATCAACATTATTCTCGTATTCAATCCAAACCACAGCACTATACCAGCTACTAGGAATAAAATTAATTCTATCCCAGCTGAAACCAGGATAAAAGAGGACTATGATGTGCAATAAATGCACTGGGCACGAAGGCTGGAAAGTCAGTGTGTAACAACATAGGATGCAGGAAAATACTGAATAACTTTGCAGTATAATATGGAACATAGGGGAGAAGAATGGATGACTCCTAGTTAAGACATAGCCCATGAAAGGTATTGTCCAATCCTGTTAACCCTCAGTGATTAAAAAAAAAAAAAAATCTTTATTGATTGCATTGAGGGGAAGAGGTTCAGGGAAGGAAGTGGGAATTAATTGGCTGGAAGGTGAGCCTGACTCAGGGAGGCTGGTGACTGCCAACTTAACTTATTTCTTTATTTCCTTATGTAAGATGAATTTACCATGGGAGCTCACAGAATGAACAATAAACAGAAGGTACTTTTTGTGTGCTTTAGAAAATGTGGAAAGGACAAGAAAATTCTTATCACCTTCAGGCTTACCTGAGTTTTGTACTGCATCTCTTTATTTCACATATTCTGCTCAGTTCTTGTTATACATGCCACTCTCCCTTCAAACGAGAGTCTGTTTCACAGTAAATCACCCTGTTTTGCACCAAGTCAAAGTCGTGTTTGCTTTCACAATACCACCTTTTTTCTTGCTGACTACAGCCTAGCTCTGATATCCTCTCTCCTCTCCTTTAGGACAGGGAATTCTTTCCTTCATTGCTTTTCATTTCTCTCTTACCTAATCCCTGGGGTCCCACCTTGACTAGTTGTATATCCTTTTCCTTAACATTCAGTTGGGGCTTAACCTTGCCCTCTCAAAATGGATGAGCAAGGGTAGAGGTCCTCTCTGTATGTCCTCCCAGGAAGGATGCTAGAGGAAAGACTGAAACTCTCAAAGAAATACTCTGAAACAAGTGGATGGAAACTTCACTTTCCCACTTCCACCTCATCTTCCAGTACAAAACAGTTTGGAGGGCTTTCCTCCTTATCCTACTCCCCACAATCTGGATAATTAACAATAGGAAGCACATACATATCCTTATTTCCTTGTATAGCTGTACAAACAAGGACTCAGTCTGTCATTGGACTGGAAGTGCTTTCAGTCTAGGACTGTACGAAACTTGCTTACGAAGCAGCTGGCATGCCTATGATATTGTAGAAATAACACAACAGTAAGACATAAGCAAAACAAGTTATGCAAATCAAAATACAGTCATACCTAAAGTTTCTCTATGATATGAAAATGCCAGCTTTAATGCCACAAACTTTTTTCCCTGCTGCAGTATTACCTCAACCCTTAACAGCAGGGGAAACCCAACTCCTTTGCAACAGCTTAAACAGATAGCTTTCTGAGGTTATGTCTTCAAAGAGGATATTTTCTCTGAATCAGCCCTATGCAGAGTATTCCTAAAGAGGCATATAAAAGTGCCTAGCATTAACTACTCTGTACCAGTGCTGGATGTATTAGTGTTATTAATGTTGTCACTAATTTAGCAATCAATTTTAATATTTTCTAGGAGACTTCAGATCCATCATCTATCATCACAGATATCAAAGCTAAGGTAAGTTAAAAATAAAGTGGTATATAGCTTTAAAATGCCATTTCCAACCATATTATAGTCCTACTTGATTCCCTTTTATGAAACATATTGTCACTCTGTTTATAGTTCTCTGTGCTTAATGAGGGGTTTTTTGTGTGTGTTTTGGGGGGTTTGTTGTTTTTTTTGGGGGGGGGTGGGGCGGGGTGTGGAAGTACTCCCTGACCATGCTGCTTTCACATAGTACCAGAAGTGTCATTTAGCTATAGTTTTATTTCACCTATTGATGGCAGGGCTCATCTCTCATACAAAGGCTCATCTCTCTGTATTCTCTTGCACTCACTGGAGACGAAGATGTTGCCCTGACAGAAGCCCACCTTCACACATGAATAGTTACGAAAATTTCTCTTCCCCCCCCTTCTGGGGATAACTAGAACCTAGGATGACAAGCAGAGAGGGTAATATAAACATTTTACGTTTTTTTCCTTGAACTGCCTCTAATCGCTGAAGACAGTACCTTTTCCAGAAGGCAATCTGAGCAGCTGATGGCCTGAAGTGTTTACACACATTACGTTCAAGCAGAAAACCTACTCTGCTAGTCATCCTATGTTCTCTTTAATCCCATAAGAGAGAAAAAGAGAGAAGCTTTCAGAAGGCGATTCCAATATTGACACTGCATGACCTCTGGCATGTCCATCTTCTATCACTGCCCGCAGAGCAAGCTTACAGTGACCAAACTCCTGAACTTAGGAATGTCACATTGACCTACTGACTGAAGTTAGCTAATGAAACAGACTGCAATCAGACTGCCGTGGTTGTTGGTAGTGCTCTGCTACAAGAAATCAATCACAGAAAACTCTATCCAGTGATGCAGTGCGTACTTATGCTAATGCATAATATGTTCTCTAGTATTTTGTCCAGTTCAATTTAAAATGTCTGTAGTAATTAGGCTTCTAGCCACTCCCCCTGAAAATTGTTCCACAATCTAGTGTCACATAACCTCCAACCATTTTTCTGTGCTGAAACTGCCATCAGAGCACGTAGTTGAAAGAGGATTAAACTACATGGGTGACTGCTTAGGAGCATCAAGGAACTAAAGGAAACGAAGCTGTTAGCATTGATGAACTAATGCATCCAATGAAAAAACAGGAGGCTGAAGGTGTTATCTTTCAGATGAAATGTGAAAGCAAGGCACTAAGCATTAGAGGCAATTAAAGTTCTCTCAGCACTCTTTGCAATAGTACCAATGTTAACCCCTGGTTCCTGGCCACCTTCCAAATCACATAATTAAATTCTGCTTTCCTAAATATTTCCCTGCACTATAATTTAGAAAGACAGCCATCACTTAACCTGAAATGGTATACTGATGCCAGGTTTAACCTCAAAGGAGGTTGCTTATGAGTGAAAAGTAATTCCAGTTTGGTCACCTTGTTATGCGTATAAGGCTTAGAAAAGTACTTTATCTTCAATAACATTCTATTTATGCTTACCCCATATCAATTTCCTTTATATATCCAAAGTGTTTCCCCATAATCTGTGATGTATAATCCTTTATAATCTTGTAGAAAATAATCTGCCAATTTGCTATGTAATTATTTAAACCTAATTCGCCTGCATCCCTGACTTTTCACTCCATAAACATTCTCAGATTGTGGAAGGATATCTATAGATCTACTTGCCATTAGGAAGCAGTTGTTCTCTACCAAAAAAACGAGAAAAGTTACTCTGCCTGAGAACCCATAAACCCATACTGGGCCTGACTTTCAAGCTGTGATCAGTACTCACTCTCTGCTACCTGACTGCTGAAGAATTAATTATTTTGTGGAAAACACTAGCATTATGCAAAGTCTTGGTCTGCATCTTTATGCTACATCCAGTCATAGAATCATAGAATATCTCAAGTTGGAAGGGACTCATAAGGATCATCAAGTCCAACTCCCCACTCCTCACAGGACTACCTAAAACTAAACCGTACAACTAAGAGCGTCATCCAGACACTCCTTGAACTCTGACAGGCTTGGTGCCATGACCACTTCCCTGGGAGCCTGTTCCAGTGACCAGCCACCCTCCCAGTGAAGAACCTCTTCCTAATGTCGAACCTGAACTTCCCCTCACGCAGCTTCATTCCATTTCCCTGTGTCCTGTCACTGGTCACCAGATAAAGGAGATCAGCTCCTCCCCCTCCACTGCCCCCCTTGAGGAAGTTGTAGACTGCCCTTCAGCAATCTGCAAGCCGAACAAGCCAAGTGACCTCAGCTGCTCCTCTGAAGGCTCCCCCTCAAGGCCTTCCAGCATCTTGGTCACTCTCCTCTGGACACACTCTAATAGTTTGATGTCCTTACACTTAGGGACCCAAAACTGCACACAGTACTCGAGGTGGCGCTGCAGTCATAAAATCATAGAATGGTTTGGGTTGGAAGGGACCTTAGAGGTCATCTAGTCCAACCCCGTGCAGTGAGCAGGGACATTTTCAACTAGGTCAGGTTGCTCAGAGCCCCATCCAACCTGACCTTGAATATCTCTAGGGATGGGGCCTCCACAACCTCTCTGGGCAACCTGTTCCAGTGTTTCACCAGCTATTTGAGTTTAGGTACCAAACACTTCATAACACAGCGAAGCCCTTAACTCTTGCTCTTGATGAAAATACTGTTTTAGGGTAGTTACCAACCTGCTTGTTACCTTCCTAAGCAGTTGTGGGTTTTGTGTTTGTTTTTTTTTTTCATTGGTGGGTTGCTTTTTTGTCACGTCTTTGGTTATTCCTGTTGTGGATTCTCAGTCAGGAGGTGAAACCTAATTTATCTCCCTGTATTTCTTGTAGTGTTGCCATTGATGCTGCAGCTACTGATATATTTGTTTTACATTGCTCACTTTCTGCGTTGCGGGTTGAAGAGGGGCATTTCTTCCCCAGCAACACTTCAGTCTCTAACTGACACTTGACAAGACCTGACGCTTGACTTGACTTATGAAAGCACGTTTATAAGATTTTACCAAGGTTGTGATATTATTTGGATAAGAACTATTACACAACTTGATTTGGAATGTCCCATGTTGTCCTTAACAGTTTGGAGCAGGAAGCAAAGCAACTGGAGTGAAATTCAACTTCCTGTGCATTTCTAAATGAAAAGTGACAGACAAGGTGGAAATTGTCATAATGTTCCAGTACCAACCATAGGAAGGGGAAGTTCATGAGTGACAGAAAAGATTTTACTTCCATTGTCAGTAACTGGGAAAATCTACAGTTCTGATGGGGTTGTCTAGAGGCAGCTGAATCAAAATAAAGCATTGTACATGATTTGGTGCAACTGTAGGTACAGGTGCAATTGGGACTGGATATATGGGAGTTGGGGTGAGGGAAGAGAGAAAGGAATTATTATCTCTTTAAGACATGTTTAAAACTAAGTTTTCGACATACGTTGCTGGCAAATGCATAGTTGCTATCCTTCCCCCACTGCCTAAGCAAAGGAATATAGTTAAGGGTACATTGTTTTTTTCTTTTAAAATTCCTAGGTAGTGGTAAAGAGAAACTGCGAATATTCTAAGGTACAGCATAAGACAAGTACCCAATGGTTATTTCATAAATGAGCATACACAGTGTTTAGAATACTTCAGATACTTCATAACAAAAAAACACTAAGAGATTGCCAAGGCTCAAGAAGGTACACTAAAACTTAAAGTAAGGGTATATAAGCAATGACCAAAATATTATTCTCTTCCTTGAAAGATATTCTAATATTGCAGTGCATTATATCCTACCAGTAACATATGCAGCTTTAAACATGACTATTAGTTAACAAGTTCTAGGATTGTTTAAAAGCCCTGATTATAAACAAAACTACTTTATTCTTTGGAAATTAAACTCATTACCACAGTCAGAATATTCCCAGGCAAATATTAAACCATCACATACACACTTCTTTACTATTCCATGTAGCCTCTCACTCACTAGTAATATTAAATACTTACAAATTAGGAATCTACTTCTCAGGGGTGCTAGACATCTCCTAGACAGAAGGTCATCTGTACATACTGGCCACTCAATGAGTTTAGTTGTTTAGTGTACCTGAATCTTCAAAAACGTAAGAAAGTTTTAAACTCTTCTGTGATTCCACAACTGAAATGTTAGCTTTGATGGTGTTTTTTGATACCCAGGCTCTCTATGCAAATAGAGAAAGGAAAAACAGAAACTGGGTGATATTGCCTTTCAGGCCCCAGGGAAGCAGCAGAATTTTATTAGGATCATTTTCCCAAAATGTTCATTACAGGCAAAATATTCTCCAGTTGAAAGTAATTGTCAATCTTTCCAATCTGTTAAGAAGAATAGCAAGGCAAGCTAGATACCTGTTCTAACCTGTTTAACTTCGTAAGTACATGGCAGAATAGCCAATTGTTTTGCTACCACCATAAGGTAATTAATACCATTTGTCCAGGGTCAAACAGAATCATAAAATCATAGGATGGTTTGGATTGGAAGGGACCATTATAGATCACCTAGTCCAAGCGCCCTGCCATGGGCAGGAACATCTTTCACTAGATCAGGTGGCTCAAAGCCCTGTCCAACCTGAACTTGACACTTCCAGGGCATCCACAACTTCTCCATTGTTCATGGAATAATCTGCCTCACCACCCTCATTGTAAAAAATTTCTTTATGTTCAATCCAAATCTACCCTCTTTTAGTTTAAAACCATTGCCCCTTGTCCTGTCACTACGGGCCTTGGTAAAAAATTTTTCTCTGTCTTTCTCAAAAGCCCCCTTTATATATCAACAGGTCACAATAAGGTCTTGCTGGAGCCTTCTCCAGGATGAACAACCCCAACTTTTTCAGCCTTGCTTCACAGAAGAGATGTTCCAGCCAAATAGTCCCACTCTTCTCCTAGACTTAACTCCTCCACACTATAGAGTACACCGCTTCTTGTCCAGAAAAATGTCTATGTAGTATTATTCAGTCTCCTTTTAATTTCATATCCATCCCACTTTGCCTTTTGGTTTTGCTTCTTTTAAATTGACATACCTTAAATGAAACAAATTTTAAAGTATAATATTTACAGTGAGGAAATATTTGCAATTATCTGCAATAAAATCAGGATAAAATAATATAAATAACACATTAACAAACATATGAAATATTGTAAATGTAAAAGCTAAAATTCCCGTTTCTGAAAATCATTATAGTTATTTTTTTTTTTTTTTTTCTTTTTCTTTCCCCAGGATGGATAAGATGCTTCAGAATGATGAAGCTCTCCAGGTATTAGGCAGTTTTGTTTCAAGTGCATGACCGAGGATTCTATTAATGATCAGTTCTGACCCCTACACCTCCCTGTAGACTCCTAGAGATAATGAGAAGAGCAGGGAATTATTGACTGAATGTAATGTGGTTTCCTTGTGGATCCTCAGTTTCTGTGTTAAGCAAAATCAATCACTGCCAACTGAAAAGCATGTTAATCATAATGTATGAACAAATTATACCAACTAAGATTCTATAGAAAATTATATTGTTACAATGCCAGCGAAAGAATAAAACTTTATTAAAAGT
The DNA here is from genome assembly GCF_963921805.1 of Phalacrocorax carbo. NCBI lineage: Eukaryota > Metazoa > Chordata > Aves > Suliformes > Phalacrocoracidae > Phalacrocorax > Phalacrocorax carbo. Next base: position 19,286,932 of record NC_087513.1, on the reverse strand, counting down.
AAAAAAAGAATAAATACTTTGATCCATAACATAAATTGTCTGAACACTTTGACTTCAGTTACCTGAGCTCTAGCTATTCCAAATTTAGGAATTTTGGGTACCAAGATCAATGTCCTGGGATTTTTCATAGCACTTTGTGGACATAAAAGTAGCCAGGACTCAAATCCAGAGCATGAGACTCTTTTAATCACAGAATTCAGGTAAGCAAATTAAAGATTGCCATCCTAATTTTCTCAAGCAATTAAACCACTTCTCTCATACCACTTTTCCCCTCATCAGCTGTTTCTATTTTCTGGAGAAAATTGCTGTTTATTTTTGAGCTACAAATATATATTGGACAGAATTCTTGGAATCTATTGAACATTTAAATGTTCATCCCACTCTTCTCAGGTTAATATACTTGTATTCTACAAAAAGCTTCAGTGTAACAAATTTTATTTTCAGATAGATACAATTCTTGTGAAAGAATGCAAACCATGGGTGCACATGTACACACACAGTTATTGAAGACTTTTTGCCATTTGCTTTAAAACAAGTTTAAATTAGCAAAGGTACTGGACAAAAATAAAGCATAATTGCTATCTTCCAGTCTCTCACAGGGTCCAGCTTAACAAACTGATGAGGCTTGACTGACACGCAGGGAAATTACTCCGGTGATAAACCAGATGCTATGTTGGATATAATACTTATCAAAGTAATGCAACTGAGGTCATTGCTATGGAATATGATCTCAAAAAAGGGACTAGAGAATGGTAGTTGTAAATAATAATAATATAACTAGATGTGCAGGAAAAGTACTGTCCTAATACCACAAAACCTACATTCATGAATAAAAATTACATCACAACCAAACATACCAAATATACATTATGACTCTGTGGGTCTAGGAATGAAGCAATCAACACTAAACCAAGCTTGAAATCAGGGTGAATATTGATGCCATTTTTTTCAGATTACATTAGCAATCTGCCATACTTAAGGCTGCTAGAAAAAAAAAAAAAGAGTAAATCAGCACTCTCCATCATAGGGAAACATTTCAAGAAAATGTCTGTTCTTCATGCTCTGCTCAGACCAACCCCTAAACACTTCATTTTCATTTTCAACAATTCCAGTTTTATCTATCTGACATCTACTGCATTTCATTTCTTAGGAAAAGACCTTAACTGACGTAGCAGTGGAAATCAGAGTGGATTCTAGTAATCAACTCAGGACTTACTCTAAGAGCTACGTTGACAAGTGCAATCTCAGACTATGCTGGTGAGGTTTAAGAGCCCTTAAATTACTTGCTCTTTTTGCTGCAATAATTGACACTTGCATTTCAGACCTCCAGGAAATATACAGCATAACTGAATATATTCTAAGGCACTTCTCTCCATTAAACAATGAGCAAATGGCAGCCAGGTACAACATGACACATTTTAAGGTTGTAAAAATTACCAGCTTTGGTACTGAATCTTCAGAGCACTCTCTTGCTAGAAGCTGTAACACAATTTTTAGGTAATGTTTTCTTGGGAGTAGGTTAGCAGGTCATGCTTACTATGCCTCCTGCCTTCACTTTGCATTAATTATTAAAGCTCTAAGGTCTAATTTTGCTACCTACACTTCAAAAATAGTCTCATTAAAATCAAGACTATATAAAGAATAAAACTAAAAGAACCAAACCTTTGGAAAGCAAACTGGCATGTAAAAAAACACTGCCCAATGAGATTTTTTTCTTTTTAATAGCAGAAATGAAATCTGAATAGCAATTACATTCTTAACATCAACTACAATAAAAATAAGGAAAATTTGCAAAAGCACACTCTATGTCCTATTTAAGAAAGCTCAGAGATGGATTTATTTGTTTGTTTGAAAAATGGCATTTATAAGAAAAAAGTGAATGGAAAGTCTGCTAGACAGAAGATTTCCATATGTGCAAATACCCTTCTTTACCAAAGTAAAAAAAATAGTTTGGTTGTTGCATTCCTAAACCAGCAGTAATGTGACTTAATATCAGAGACAAAATTAGCTTTTCTCAGGCATAATTTTGTGTAGATTCCATGTCCTGTCCAGAAGAAATAATTTCGTAGCTGTGTTCGAAACACTTTATTCTAGAAATGAATACAGTACAGAAAAATTAAGTGTGTGTTCTTTAAACTATGAACCTGGTAAATTCATGGATACATACTTTTTAGTCAGTGGCCAATTTATCTGCCAGCTTTATTTGCAAGCAGAAAATCAGAGACAAGATAAGGTGCTTGTTTATTCTTTCCTATATAATTGTGCTTATGGTATGTAAAAGTATTTTTTAAACTTAATTCATTAATAAAACCTACAGATCAAAGATTTGGCTGGTGCCTTCTTTTTAATTTGGGAACTTGATATACAGTTCTAGGTATCATTAACCTTTTTGAGCTTTGATTACAAAACATCCCGAACAGTGTCCAGGAAAGCAAAGTAACATGTCCTACATGTCTTGCAGCTACCATTCTTAACAAAAGGCTCAAATTCCTAATTATAAATATTTCACAAACTAGTGAAGAACTGTGTTATTAGATCTTATTAGAACTATGTACAAAAGCTCTAAAAAATGAATAATACTTGGACACGTAAGTTAGCGGGAAGCTGTATTTTTCAATTGATGAACTTCCCAATGATTTTTCAAATGTGGAGTATTGCATAAAGAACCCTCTCTTATTGCACAATACCTAACAATAGGTCCTGTCATCCAGTTCTCTTTTCATAAAATGATGATTGAGCACATTTATAGCAAAAGCAGAATTTGAAATAGCCCTTCTTCGTGAGTTCCCAATGAAATAGATAAATTAATAAAATATTTTTTACTAATAAATGACCCCAAACCTTCCCTACATTGAAACTAAGCTAATATAGCTATTGGAGGATGAGGTGTAGTCATGTCTTCTTACTGAAACGTACATTCTAGCTATATAAAGTCTCATCACCACAGATGTCTTAGGGCAAGGCAGAGAAACAGTGATTACCGAAGCGCGCTACATCTGATTTATCTTAGGCACTTAGGATGAGATAAATTACTCTGAGAAGGTGCCTTTTGCTCTCCATTGGGTATAAAGAAAACTGGAGTTACTAGGTTAGCCAACTAACTTTGGATACCCAAGTTACAGGAAATGAATCTCCCACAGGCCAAAACGGACTGAGGAAACATTGTGTTTAGTTCTCACCAGATGATGCAAAACTCCTATTTTACCTTAGAACTTGGCTGTTTTCAAATAGGAAACGTGGAATTTTTCAATAGCTAACAACTATTTTTGCTGAAGTTACAACTATAAATGACACAATAAAATAATTCCTTTCTTAAGCAATTAAGTCTTATGATATTACAATAAAACAGAAGAGAGGAGAATTACTGGATATAGTATCACATTATGAAAGAGATGGCTACGAAACGGTCTTCCAGAGTACCAAAAACAGTGAAAGGAAATACAAAAATAGAATGTGCATGATGTTCTATATTTAGCTTTGTGGGTAAGCTCTAAAATCTCCGTTGAGCTCTCTTCTTTGATAATCACTGGTAAGACCAAATTCTGAGGCAACAGTAGGGTGTTCTCAGCAATATTTTTATTTGAGGACTCAAACCAGTGAGTATTCAAAGGCAATCTGGGAATTTATTATAGCTCTATACATAAGCATCTTCTTTTTACTTTTTTTTTAACTGAGCCTAGATCAAAACATACCATTTGCATCAACTATTTTCAATATGTCTCCGATTTTACTTTTAATATGAATGCTTGCTAATAGCCTTGCACTGGCAGACCTATCTTGAAGATTGTCCCATTGTTAATGTCTTACTTAGCTGTAACACAGAAGTTCATTTGTCTCAAAAAATTATTTCGAAGTGAAATATTTTCATACCTCCCCATATGTCAGCAGTTTTCCAGCTGCATGCTATCACTGCATCTGCAGTGAATCATACAGAATCATCTCTTTAAGGAGAGAACGAATGCTGGACATGTGAGGTATTTTCAGATACTATATTCCAACTATAGTATCAGTATTTTCTTCAGCAAGGTTAGCTACCACACAGGAGCAGTCACATTAGCTTCCCAGCAGCGCAAAACCTTTGAGGCTCTTTTGCAGTGTTTTTTTTAATGTTATACGGAATCAAAAGTAGGGGAAAAAAGAATGCCGTTTCACTGCTGATCCTATCACCACATGCAAAATATAACAGCACCATGCCCTTAACATTCAACTGCATATTTCTTCTATAGAGCTTTTAGTTTTTTATTAGACACTACCATTTTACACCACTGTTGTATTGGCAGAAACTGATTGAATAGATCTTTGCTTCTTACCATCAACACAGGCTGGCCTTGCTCTTGTTGTACCGGCAATCTGTCCTTTTTTACATGCACAGCGAGCTGTTTGTCGGGCTATAGTCCTTCGGGGCTGACTGCTATCTCTGTCCAAAGTAACAATCTCACATGTACCTGCAGCCAGTTGACCTGGAAAAAGAACCAGCAACAGGTACCAGAGTCACTGAGTGCACTACAGGCAATCCATTACAGCCGAATAGAGCCACGGCCCTATGTCACAGCAGACACTCCACAACAAATGGGCAGCCAGCTGATGGATATAATAAAACTGAGATGACATACAATTTTTCTTTGTGGTGGACATATGAAAACCCTGCAAACTGGTTCTGTCAGAAAATGATTATTGTTCCATAAAAGCCAGAGAGCTGAGGTCACAAAGGCTACTTTTACTTATGTTGGCTAAGTAAAGGAACAATCTGCTTTTACAGCAATGAAATTTAAATGGTGTGCTCTTTATGTACTTTCAGAAAAGAAATGATGAAGTCTATGGAAAACAAAAAACATCCCCACGTGTCCATGAATATAATGAAGCCGTAACTGCTTTGCATGTTGTTTTTGAAAGAAAAAAGTCTTCCAAAGTATGTCCATGTTTGACTGGGTTGTCAGTTTGGCTCTTGCTTCATCTAAACTGAACGGTAACTCATTCTCTACCTGACTCGTGTTTGAAGTAGCTGGTCTTTTTTCTTTTACTAAATTTACTATGTAACCATTCTGAAAATGATAGTAAAATGACACTGCCCTGTTAACTGAGTAACATTATTTTCTTTTTATTGACTTCTCCAATATATGTAGCTTTTCCTGAATACTAAGGAAATCCACACCACTTAATTCTGAATTTGGACCATGCTATGAGAGGCAAAACAAAAAGTTGCAAAAAATTATTTTATGAAGAATATTACTCTGAAGTAAATGTTATACATTTAAAATGATGCACTTCCTCTCGTACAACCAATAGTAGGCTACTAGTATAGCAAAAACCTAACTTTTACAAGCAGGAAAGATACATTATTGAATTTCAATGTGTAGTAAGACTGAAAAAAATCCTAGCTATCACTTTGTATTACACACAATTTCTGGATTCTATTGTACAGTAGTAAATATAATATCTATTGGATTTTGTCTTTTTAGGCAATCAATTATAAAACTTCAAATGAACATGTGCAAAAATATCTCTGCAAATCACAAGCTTACTAGATTTTGTTTTCACAAAAAATAAGACTGTAAAAAATAAAATATTGTATCTGTAAGAAGGTTATGCAGTTTAAATAATATTAACGGTACATCATTTTTATGCTGTGGAAATACTGAAAAAGAAAAATGAGACAAAAGTGAGAAATTTTAAATTTATATTAACATTAAAATTAAAAATAAAACAAAACAAAAACAAAAAAAACCCCACAACAAAACCTGAAACATATATGATTGGCGTTTAAGTCAAAAAGTGTAATGATATTTCTGTATACTGTACTTTTCCATTCAGAATACAAGTTTACCCAGTATATTCTTCTCAGAACCAGCTTATGATGCTTCCTATTGTGTGGATACCGTATTCTGACTGAAACTGTCAGAATGGCAAAATATTGTAGGCTGTCAAAAGCATTGTGACTGGTTCACTGCTAAAGCAACTAAATTGTATGTTGCTGTGACTTCTACACTGCAGTGAATTACAACACGGTAAAACTGAGGATCTTGAAGATGAATATGGAACAAGGCACTCTACAAATTCATGCAAATATAAAAAATATATATAAGTAATACACATTAGGCATTTATAAATACAGATATACTCACAATAGTGAACACTGTCACAATAGTGTTTAATGGCTGCCGGCAACTAGACTTATGAGCTACCATCAATCCCGGGTTTCTACTCTTTTCCACTCACTTTGTTGATAAAAAACATCTGAGGATAAACATACTGATGAGAGGATTTTTACCTATTATATGCTGGGTTTTTTTCTTTGTTTGCTCCGAAATCTTGGGTTAGAAAACAAAGGTTTAGTAAGAAATATAGTGGCACATGATTTTCCAGACAGGGACATGGGAAATCTAGCTACACTGAAACATCCTGAACCAAAAAAAAAAGCATTCTTTTTCTCCCCATCGCTAATATATTTCATTCTGGGTTGCAGGAGATGTATTGCTCCCAAGGAATACATCTGTCTTAGCAGATCATGTAAAAAAGACATAATTAGAGGTGTATTGTATTTAGATCTTGACCCCTCAGGCTTCTTTGAACATCATGATTATGGTCCTGCATTGAGAATAGAAATTGAATGGAAACCAAAGAAAAAGTGGAAGCATAAATGTGATATGTGTAAGTGTTCCTAAGAGTATGGGTTGCCATATCCTCCACTATCTCTAATATACTATTGTTACTTTCATTAAAAGATAAGGTAAATCATATAATGTAGATGCATCATTATAAAAAAAACCATTTCAGAGGACAGGAACCAGTTTTACAGCACAGTGAAGGTGAATAAGGACTACGCTCAGAGGAAAAGCAAAATGAGGCTTTATGTCATGATAATTTGTCAAAACAAAAAACTTTCCAGGGAATGCAAGCAGTGACTATTGACAAGAACGCCTTTGGATAATCTTTTCTGCTTTGGACCGGCCCACTTTGTTCTGCATAGGTTCATTTTGAGCCAGCTGGCTTATTTGTTTTTATGACTGTTATCTGCTGTTTACTTTGTTTAGAGATGATAATTTCTTCCAGGCATAGTGACCTCATTTTTCTGATGAACTTCAAAAACTGGGATACCTGAATGATAGCCACAGCTTTTCCCACATATATGGCATAAATACCTCCTGGTCATTGTGTTATGGGCTGCGAAGATTGCAGGTATATTGAGCACTGGAACATAGTGTACATCGACAGTTACTTGGCTTTAGATGGCCGTAAAGCATGAAAAGTATTAGTTAGGGTTATGGAGGCCCATCTCCAGAGGGAGAGTAATTCTGTTGTAAAGCATGTCCTCTCTGTCTACGATTAAGTAAAGGGCAAGTCTACAGGCGTACCTTACTTAGATGACGTATATGCTACTTTTGCTTTTTAACAATTTAATCTAGAAAAGTAAGGTGCAAAATGATGGAACAAAAGGAATATACTTCTTGTAAGTTCCAAGTTTCAAGGATTAGGATACCTTTCATTTTCAGGGAAGCTGACATAGTGACTTCTTTCAAACACAATAATGAAAAAAGGCCATTCGACTGTGAGCCTCTGAACAGCCTTCACTCCTAAGCAAAGAGAAGAAATCTCAAGGCAGCAACGGGTGGAGTTTCACTGGAGTTTTTCCAGCTGAGAGTTTAAGAGCCACGGCCTACGGAACAGTCATAACCATAGTTTCAGTAGATCGTATTTATGTACTTGCAGTAACACAAAGCAATTCACCACCTTTGAACCTGAATGAAACAATTCGGGGGCGGGGGGGTGGGGAAGGCAAGAGACCTCTGATTCATTCTAGCCTTGTCTGAAAGTTTTTCTTCCAAGAAAAAAAAGAGAAATATTTTATTAGTATTTTTTATTATTAAAAGTGTAAAGATTGTTCCAGAGTTACCATCATCCAAGTAAATGAGTATTTGTTGCTGTTATTATTTTAATATTATTTTTATAGAAATATTTTATATTTTATAAATATTTATAAGTTTATTTTAGTAATTAAGACCTCACTGGAAGATATTTGACTTCGTGTTGCCACTGTCTGGTTACTAAACAGAGAAAAGGTTCAGGTTCTTTAATGCTCTTCTATGACGATGTACTGCATTCTTAAATTGCCAAGTGATATGTGTCCCTCTCTCTCCTACCACAAGCACATGCTTCTATATGGAATTCTTTCAGGAAAAAGGAAAACTACAGGGTTCCGAATTAAAAATGTAAGTTAGATTAAACCAAAACCAAAAAACCCCACAACGTTAAAATTCCAAATGTAACAGGATTAGGCTTTTGGCTTCTAGCTTGCACCCATGGACTTGTTTACAGTAATTGCTGTGGTCAGCACATATTTTGCTTTTTTCTGAATGAAGACCCATTGTGATCAGTTCTGAAACTGCTCTCTCTGAGACTTTCATGGTATTCTGCAGGAATCAGTGAGTTTAGGTACATATATTTAGCAAATGGTGCAGGAAATATCTCACAGTTAAACTAATATATTTTTAAAAGTTCTTTAGTACTTACGTTCTTGAAGAAGAGTTTTTTATTGACAAGTTGAAAAGTAAATGGCATTTTTTACATGTGTGTACTAAAAGCCCTCTCTCAACTATATGCCATTGCTGAAAGAGTAAAGCTTTTGAAAGATCTATATTGTCTGTCATAGGTAAAACCCTCAAATAATAAATATTTAAATAATACATGAAGGGTACCTGGGATAATATTTTAATTTTTTTTTGTTGAGGAATATATTTCTGTTCTCTAATAGAAAATAAAATCTGGCTAATGCACATTGATTACAGCAAGCAAGTTATAGATACTATGAATTTTAAATTTATGCATGCTGAAAAGCCGAAGACTTTCCCTCAAATTCATTTAAAGATATAAAATCAGATTATGAACTTGTGGTATTTGAGGGTACAATGAAAATAAAACTTGATTTGAATATATGGGTCTTTCCAGGGTTTTAGATTTCATGCTCATCCAGAAAATCTACTTCTCAATTGTACATGCAGGCTTATATTATATTTTCAGTGAACAATTTTTCCATGCATCACCAATCTGATGCCTAGCAACACAAGCTCTTTTAGTTCAAAATGCAAAAACTTAGATGTTATTAAAAATCTTGGCTAGATGCAGATACTCTTTTGTCAGTGAACACAATGCAGGAGTTGTTTCAAAATCAGATCATAGGAATATATTCAGCAGTTTTCTATTACAATATTGAAGTCTTTCTGACAACAGAGCCATGCCAACTCCTGAGTAGAGCTGAATATCAACAATCCCTACTGAAATTAGGGGGAACCTAAGTACTTAGTGTCGCTCATGATTTACAGTTTGACACTAACTTGAATAACAAATATTTAAAGTATTTCAATTACAAACGTAAAAAGCATATATTTAAGTGGAATTTGGATTTTTTTTATGCTATATATCCTTCCTCAAAGAAAATGTCCTGAAAGATCTCTTTAACTGAACATTGTCCAATTTCAGAGAGTCCTATTTCCTTTTGTTTTTCCTTTCCAGTTTTAGTTCAGAATGAGAGAGATTACGGCAAGGAATCAGTTTGCCCCAAAGAACCACACTCACTTTTAATCTACAATAGCAAAATTTGTGGAAATTAACTAGTATAAAATAAAAAAGACCAACTCCAACAAAGCTTCTGAAAAAACATATTTAATCTAAAGTAACAGACCAGAATTGGCTGAGCTTCTATAACTCGGTATGGGGAAAAAACTGTTCAAATGAATCAGCACAATTTCAGAATAACTATCAAATAAGAACATTCTTTCAATCTTAATTTATACAGTACAAGGGCATTTCAATTTTTCAGTAGAATATATTCTTGGAAACACACTATTTCCCTTTTCTGTTGCTAAAGTCACTGACATTGAAACCATTTGTTTCCAAGATGCATTGTGCATCCTTTAGGACCTTGTATCCTTCTATTGAAACAAACATTGTGGCTGTTTAAGTAACAGACTACACAAAGCAATTCTTCATGCTAGAACAGTTAGACGACGTGTTTAAAATAGTCTTTACCAGTTTTTCTTGAGGGTATGATTTTGCTGTCAGTAGAAGAAGACAGGACAAAGTCACTGTCTGAAACAAAACGTGACTAATTTGGATAATCCCAATTTACTGGTGTAACGCACAGGTGCCCAGTAAACTGAAAAGCAGCAGACCAAATTTTTTCAAAACTTCCCATAGATTTACTTCATTACAGGTTCATAGATATATTTGGCTGGAGCCAGCCTTACCATGTGACCTCTGTAGCTTCCCAATCTTAAAAGGAGTGATTCTGGATTTTAGTGGTGCAAAAGAAGATAATTTGTCCTAAAATATATGGGTTTAGTGCTCGTTTTATGAAGAAAACTTACTGTGGAACCTAGTTATGAACAACATGAGAAAAATACAATGAATGCCTTTTAAGAGTCAGTTTAAGTATTTTCAGAGTTCCACTGTAACAAAACAGTACATTATGTCCCCTTAGTAATGACTAATCTTATTGCAATTTTCAGACTACCACTTAGCCATCTCAAGCACATAAACGGCACAGACATTAGGAGGTTAGGAAAATAGCTTTCAGCCCTTCCATTCTGGAATAAGCAGTAAATTTTAATTAAGATAGATCCTACTCTTCTAAATAGTTGTACAGGAAAGAAAATAAGACTCTGTGGAGATTCAAGATACATTCAGGACCCATTCTGAGACTTCTTTTTTTTTGTCAGATAAGACTAATGCCCTAACTTATTGCACCTGATACTGTTATTTTACGTAATTGCTTAATATGTTGTTGTATAATTATGAACCATTTCCCCTATACCTTACTATTAAAACATAACAGAAACACAAACAAATGTAAAACCAAAGCTCAGTAACAACAAACTTGAAGTTTTAAGTTTCTGAAGGCAATTTTCAAACATAATTGGTACAAAGGGGGATTCCAGACCAGACCAAAAGCTTGAAAAATCAAGCTAAGGCTGTATAATAAATGCAACTATATAAAAATGCAAGTCATTTATATATATGAACCTACTTCTAAATAAATTTTGCTATGTGATACACTACTTTAAAAAGTAATTCATACTCATCCCATGGTTTTAGGGCATGGTAGTGTCATGTCTCAAATTCCTTTACAGTGTCAGGTCAAAACTGACACATTTATATGCTGCATTTTACAAAAAAGAAAGAAAAAAGAAAATCATGGCTGAAGTACAGTACTGAGAGAGAAGTCTATGCCAGGGCCATGAGGCTACAATAGGCATCACTGTCCCTGCCCAGCACACACTGCCCATGGCCCAGGGCCCCCTTCCAGACCCGCAGGGTATCAGCTCCCCCCGCAGCGATGCCACAGCAGGGCTGGTCTCCAGCTCCCCACAGCCCTGCCCTGCCCGGGCGTGGGCCCTGCTCAGTCAGGCCCAGCTGTGGGCCCACGGCCCTGCCTGGCCTTGTGCCGGCCCAGGGGGGTGACTGGTGCCTGGTGCTGGGGCTGCCCTGGTGCCCCCCGGCTGCCAGACCCTGCCCTGCCTGGTATCCTGGGAAGGATTTCACTGATTCCAGCCTGGAGACTGGAAACCCATCGAGTTGTAGCACCAGAAGAGCCAGTGACCCTTGCACCCCTCATTTCAGTGACAGAGATCACAGCTTCTGTCTTTGAGAAATGTCTTTAATGCATATTTACATAAAAATCTACCAAAAGAATCCCACCAATGTTGTTTTCTTGAATATTATAGAAATATTCCCCCTAGCATAGTAATTTCTGGGGGTTTATATCAAGTTTCCATGTCTCTTTTTGGATAGTGACCTAAAAACAGACCTTCCAAATAAGGAAAACTTGTAACTGATGCTACCAAAAGTAAGTAGAAAAGAGAAGGTGTTTGAGTCTTTTCTCTTTAAGTAAATTCTGCCACTGTGTAAGTCAGTGTGAATTGCAAATCTCAGCTACACAGAGCTCCTCCAAGAAGGACCTATAGGTCTGAGGGCCTCCTGTTCACTCTTCTTAATGCAGGTTAGTTAATTGCTTCTGGATACCTCTGTTAGTTACAAAAAGGAAATAACTGCATGAATTCAGGATTAAACAAAGCTATGCTTATTTGCTGAAGTTGGGAAGTGGCTGTCACTCTATTACTTTCCTAAAAATATATAAAACTGTTAAAAAAAAGAAAAAAGAAGAAAACCACCCTTCCATGTCTTTACCAACCTCTACATGTAAAATAAACCTAGTCTGTTTATAAAACAGGATAGCCACAGGGGGAAAAATGTTATTGGAGGGATGCTGATATTTCTCTTGAGAAAGACAGGAATAAAAAGCACAGGTTTGTCTAAAAAGCTACTGACATTTGTTGGAGCCAGAAGCTGTATGTCGGGAAGGAACAAGTCTGTTGTGTTAGCAAAATATGTCACTGCAGGGAGCATGAAATCAGTTTGAAGAAACATGCAGATAAAGCCATATTTCAGAAGATATAATGTAGCAGCACAGGTAAACAGTGCTTTTAACTTCTCTGCTTCTCCTTTTTACAATCAAACTATTTGCTGTTCTAGAATGACTGAAAACTATTTACATATGTAACACGGACTTTAAAAAGTCATCATACAAGTGCCCTTCCTACTGGTATCAAGATCTGCACTGCAAGATCCTGGGTTCAACAGCAGATCTGGGGTAAAATTAAGTCCAGTAGGGGTCACGTGAGAAAGGAGAATCAATATGCTGAAATTTTGTTTTGTTAGAACATGTCAATCTGTCTTAGTCCTTAAACTGTAGGAATAATAACCCCAAACTTCTAATTACCACCCACCAGGAAGTAAGTTCTATCCTATGCAACAAGAACTGTGTCATTACTTCATGCCTGTGGCAGGTTTGAAAACCTGGAGGCCGAAGTATGCAGCTGAAAACAACCGCTACCTAACAATATCTAGCCTTGTTAACATGCCATATGCTAACTCATACCTACGAAGGAATAAAAAATTCAAATGATGGAAATTTTCTGTCACTTTTGTAGAACAAATGTGATCAAACTAGATTATCCACTGTACTCTTAGCAGATCTAAATAATTTCTTTAAAATAAGCCTGTTTATTTTGACTACTGCCTGTAACACTACTCTTCCCTTTTTGCCAAAGCTTATGACATAAAAATCCATTTTCTTTCTGGTGATGGCACTGTGATGCAGTTGGTTTTGTGGTAATCTAGATGGTAGGTTTACCCTGAAATCACTAGAAAACAGAGAAAGTATTCTAGTAGATCGTGTCATTTTTTTCACCTTTTTTTTTCATGGAAAGAGTCCATGAACATTTTCCATACAAAATATAGTCTCTCAAGACTTTGTACTCTGTAGCACTGCACTTACTGAGAACATATAGGTACAACAGCTCACACATAACCACAGGGAAATATAAACTTCTCTTAGTAACACTGCAAAAGCAAGCATTGAAAAACAGAGGCACTGAAGTAGCATGGTACCCATATCCAAGAAGGAAACAAATTTCAACGATTTTAAATGTCTTACTACACCTGAGAAGAAATAATCCCACTGAGTAATATATGATGTTAATTAGAAGTATTATGGACAAACCCAAATCAGGGTTTGATGCTGAGAATCTGGGGTAGAGAAAGGATCCTCAGGCCCAAAGCTTCAACAGGCAGAACTTGCACCTCCTGAAGTGCCTCTCTCTGTGACTGTAAAGGAAGCTTTTGGTGCATAGGTTCAATTAATCTGGGTGCTAGCACAAACTCTGAAATCAAGCACATCATCAGAACCAGAACAGAATAGCATGTATCTGCTGCATCTGCTGTTTCTTCTTGCTTAGCTCTCAGAGTTTCATTACTGAGAACACAAGAACAGTGTAACACTCCTTAGCAGTAGCTGCCCCTCCATGTTTACTGCATGGAGCAATGAAGTTCCTCATTTAGGCGCTGTGCTGAGCCCATGGCTAGATTTAGCACACAAGCCCCAATACTGCAGGTACATTACCAGGGTTTCAGACAATTACATTGTCTTAAAAGTTAAAAAATACTGAGGTAGCATGCTAAATAAATATTTTTTTTTCTCTTAGACTAATACCAAACTTCAGCACCAAGCAGAGGAAGCGAACTTGACAGGCTCCTTAACTGATGAATTTGAGTGATGGCTTTCATTTTAAAGGTTTGTCTGGGAACAGTGCTTTACGCAAGTGTGACAGAGAAGCATGAGTATGCTGGCTATTATTCTCAGCTGTTCTACAGACTTGGAGGAGTGATTTTCTATCTGGGCCAGGTTCATTGCTGCACTTTCCAATTTTATCCGTTTTGCTCAAAATGACTTACGAAACAGGTGCATGCTGAAACTAAAAGTTTTCATGGATGAAATCCATGATTTTTATATCCTCATTTCTAGTCTTCCAAGAAGATAACCATTTATAGGATAAGATTCTCTTCTGCACAACTCAGATGAGGGTAACAGCAAAAGAAGTTTTCAGTTGCTCACATATATCCAAGGCTGCCCAAAGAAAAGTGCAGTGAACAAGGACCACAGTCATCCCACACACCTTTACAAATCAGTAAAGGGCTCAAGATTAGAGACATACACAATACCCCTTCCTGTGACTCATTTATCAGGAACAATGTCTTCCATTTACACAACTAAGTGTTCAATCACTGTACACTCACAACATCCGTTATTTCACCTCTACACCATATAGAGGGGCTTACGCTCCAAGAAGGTACATTTCACGTATGTTCCCACCAGATACAGAATTAATCTCTGGATACTGAAAAGCTGGAGACATTTTAAGTGTAAAAATCCATTCTGTGCTAGACTTAGCAGCTGTAAAATTGACACAAACAAAACTATTGACAGAAGTGAAACTTCAGGGTATGTGTTCATACCATAGAAGGCAATGTTAAAAAGTCTTTACACTGATAATCTTTTAAAAAACTTTAAATTAACCTTTATTATTATTATTATTATTCCCTCTAAAACAAGGACCATCTTTTTATGTACTGCTTATCAGTTTTACTAGCTAATAAAAAGTTAAACTATGCTATCACTTTCCCAATGAATGCCTAATAAATAATACCTCCTCAGATTAAGTTCATTAATAAAAAGAAACAAAAATGAGGCCTGTCACTTCTTTACTTAGCAATTTGATGAACTAATTTTAGTGCTACTCATGGTGTACCATCCTGAAATATGCTTCCTAAGACATAGACTATAGTTAACAGTTTTCTAAATGCAAAAAAATGTGCTTAGATAAACACATTCACATACAGGCATGCACATATACTTCACAGAAGGATGTGTTGTATTATATCATCTTGAAGTTGAAGATGATCTGGAATGTATTGCTTCTTCTATTGAAATAAGATATAAGCAATTTGCCAAGATCCTTCACATTAGCTATTATACTAATACCGCAGAGTGAATCAGTAAGTCTCCTCTTTATGATACCATAGTCAATGGATGCAATATTTTTACGTGACAATATATAATTTTTAGTCTAACCCAGAGAAAAATTTCAGAGTAGAAACTACCTGTGTAAGGAGAATTCCCACTGAT
Source organism: Phalacrocorax carbo (assembly GCF_963921805.1). Taxonomy (NCBI): domain Eukaryota; kingdom Metazoa; phylum Chordata; class Aves; order Suliformes; family Phalacrocoracidae; genus Phalacrocorax; species Phalacrocorax carbo. The sequence goes on along the minus strand of NC_087513.1, from coordinate 19,271,415 downwards.
TTCTAAGGGAATTACATATGCAAAAAAAAGAGTCAGGTCCAAGTCTGGCATTGGCTATGCTTTTCATTTTGTTCTCAACAAGAAATCTCTTCTACCTACTTGCTAGAACTTTAACACCACGGTATTGACTGTAGTAAGTATTTCAGCATTCTGACTGTGTCTGGTGGATGACACTAAATTATCCTTTCAGATTTGGGCTTAAGTGTATCATAAACCATCGTAAACTATATTCCATCGTTCATCAGCTAAGTCTCTAAGAAGAAAAACCAAGTGGACGTGAGATTGGATCAGCTACATGGGTCACACTGAAGCAGCACTGACCAGAAGTCCTCTGGTACAGAGGACAACATGAAAGCTGTCAAGTTAAAGAGCACTGAGCGTAACTAAGTGCTGCTCCTCATCCAGAGGAAATGCTGAAGGAGAAGCATTAACATTATGGAGAAGCATTAACATTTTCTGCCTTCCTTTTGGTGTTAATACTGAAGTTGTTTAGGTCAGTGATACTGATACAGTGTTTCTGCAGTAATGGTATGTAGGCAGGAGAAAGTATAAAATTCATGGACAGGAGAATGATCCCACAGGGATGAGTAAAGAAGCAGCAAGGAGAGATTTATTGAATGAATATTTGCACTTGCCAGATATAATAAAACTTGAATGATATCAAGCAATTCATGTACATATGTGAGATATACATAGTCATGTTGACCACTTACAGCCTGCCCTTCTTATTTTAATTTTCCCACTGGCAATATAACAGTTTGAATGAAAACTGAGGATAAGCTGATAGGAATCGGAACAGAAAAGCTGGCAACAAATATTTCATTAAAAAAGGGTTTCTGAAAGGCCATATAACCTTTTGTCTAAATGCTTCAAATCCAAAATGTATTAGGTTCAAACCAAATAAAGTTATTTTAATTAGGTATAGGTAATCTGAATTTATACAGCCACTGGTAAAGGGAGAGTCATTACAACACTAAGACAAATCCAATCATTCAGACCAAAGACTGGGTAGGGTATCTGTAGACAAAATAGGCCTGCACAAGTGTGTATTACCTAAGAGGCAACTAAGGGTAGTGAACTGAATGATTAATCACACCTATAAGTACACATCACATTATTTGTGTCTATATGTCGATGCACACATGCATGTATTTTGGTGTCGTGCTAGGAGGGTAACAGCAGAGGGAGAGAGTCATTTTGCAGGAAAGAAGAGAACATGACTTGACCTCACTGCAAGAGAAACATGATCCTGGTTCCGTACAGAAAGCAGGGGTTGTGTTGTTATTATTAAAAGGAAGGAATGCTTTAGTTAATAATTACACAGTCTTGGTTTAAAACAGGAATGACAATCAAAAGACTAGGATTCAGTTTCTGATGTTGCCATATATCTTCTGTACTGGCCTAACCATTTTGCTGTTGTTAACAGGAGGATACAGCACTATTTTCTGTGAAACCACACCACCATCAAACTCACAGCAGCCCAGAGCTGAAGCCATGAGAATTGTTGTATTAATCAAAATTCAGTTTTTCTAATCTGCTGAAACATAATGAATTAAAAACCTAAAATCCTTCACTAGTCTTAAGTGAAAACAGTTGTACATCTTCTGTACAGCTTGAATCTTTGCACTATGACTAATCCTGCTCCCAGTAAAATCAATGGAAGTTTTACCACTAACTTCACAGACAGCAAATTCAACAGAATAATGAGAAAGTCTCCATGCTTTCAGCACCAGCCCTTCAGCAAATTTGTGTTGCATCTTAAATAACTGCGATTCTGACCAAGGACATTTGTCAAATGAATTCTTATCCAAGTGAAAGCTCTATTTTAAGAACCTTTCACTTTGTATGACTTTGTATGTACCACAAGTCATGGCAGCAGCTCTGAGGTGCTCTGGCATCAGGAAGCAGAGAAAGATGCAAAGCCAAAGGCACACTCTTGCCGCGTCATTCTCAGCTATGCACTCTATGACAACTCTATGGTCTCTGTATCTTGTCGGGACTAGATGACTCTCCAGCCTAAATCACTCTATGATTAAATGATTCAATGTACCAGTACACACTAGTGTACACTATGCGTATACACTAGGACACACTGTGTCTATACTCTCGTATATATCGCTGCTTGCTTATGGCTTTGATGCTTTAGTCTTTAAAATATGTGAATTTGGTTCACCACTTCTAGTCCAGCAATTTCAGGTAAACAGTTTCTCTTTTCTGCTGCTTTCCTGTATCATATATTAATAACAATTTGCCATAACAGAACTGCTCTGTTGATATGAGATAAGCTTATTCCAATACCATTCCATTTAATACCTGAATTCTGATATCTTCAATCAAACAAAGCTGATCACTGCAGGAAAAGCAAATTCAGCAGAAGGTCCAAAGACCTTAATAAGGTAAAGTGTATACATAATCTATTTCTGACTATGCAAAACTCCTTAAAAGAATATAAAACTATATGTATTACAGAAATAGTGTGTATATAAAGTATCTGTATGCATAATGTATAATATATTAATAATAAATATATACACTTCAAAATTTTTAGGGTACATTCCATACTCAAAAATTCCAGAAATCATGGACTATTGTTGGACGACGTAACTGAAATCTGCAGTAGTATCCAGCTAGAACACAGAAGTAAAATTATTGCCTAAATAGCAAATATACACATATATGTGTACTTGTGTATATATATACACGTATGCATATATATGTGTGTGCTTATGTATGCTTTATGGATGGATTATAGATGACATCTACTAGGAAAGAAGAGTAAATTACGGATGAAATATATAGATTGTAAAAGGATGTTTTGATGTACACATATTGCATCAAGTTGACACGTATGCATAGGTCATATAAAGCTTATGCACAAAAATGTACATATTGCTACTAACTCACATTTTCCTGTTGAGGTCAGCAATACTATTTCCCATGCAGTGTGCCCAGTTGTAAACGGCTATATGAACACAAAGTGGTGAAGAACCAGGCCTTTGAACTGCAAGGAAGGGGAAATTTGGCTCCATTCTCAACAATGAATATTTAATGGTTCCCTGTTCCACTTCCATCTGACAATCCTTCCTACCAATTATCCTCTTCACCAACTTTAGCAGTAAATCAAGAATAAAAGTTCAAGACTGGACCGGTTGCTTAATCCTTCACATAAACCCCTGCACAGTAAGGCAAATGTTATAAAGTTAGAACTCTTTTTCTCCTCTTTTTTAATACGATTACATAACTGGTATGTTACATCCTCTCCTACGCAGTGAGACTTTCATAGGGATTACTGAGATTGTATATACAATCTTATACACATAAATGCATGCCTATACACACAAACGCACACAGATGCATATCATATCCTATCATAGCCTGTGATAAGAAATATCTTAAGTTTTTTTGCCTTCCTCTTATTAAAAAAGTTCATTGACAGTAGTTACTGGGTGATCAGTATGCAACTGGAAAAAAAAAAGTAGTAAAAAAAGAGAAAACCCTCAAGATATCTAGGCAACCAATCCTTTCCACATTGTAACAGCTCACTTGAGTGAAGAGACTTCCTTGGAGTTGGTGAAAAATTAGTATCTTTGCCAAAGTCCCTTGGTGACAAAGGACACAGATTTTGATATTTCAGCCCTAACACAAAGAAGTAGAACCAGCAAAACATAAAAGAAAACAAATCTATTTAATAATCTGATTAGATTTCACCTTCTATTTTTCCAGTGATGGAGCTGTATCCAGTGACAGTGTAAACATTTTACTTTGCACAATATAAGAACCACAATAGAAGAGTGTAATTAGTGCTGGAAAGACATTCTCAAGGAAGTACTTTGATTTCAAAAGACTGTTGGGAGCGATTGTCGCCCCTGCTGTGCTTGGATTCTCTCTTGATGTGCATAAAGTGTGAATGCAGAATGCATTATTATGAAACTCACTCGTCCTTGCATTTGTGTGCTCATTGCTTTTGCCATCTTGTGGTGACCAAAAATAGAAACCTACAGAGCAGCATATAATTCACACTAGAATAATGTTGCTTCATTTTTTAATGAATTCTTCTGTGCACATGCTGAAGATGTACAACTCAAACCACACTCTGCATTTTGTCTTTTATTTAACAAATGTGCATTCATTTTCCTTTTAAGTCTGAGCTCACTGAAGAATAAAAACCATAGCCTAAACACTAAAAATAAGCACAAACATGAAATGATTTAATACTACATAAATGTCTTCCAAAATATTTTATCAAAATACACTATGAGTTCTTTTCCTAAAGGAAGTAAAGTGCTTCTTTTCTCTCAGAACATATAAAAGCAATACCTTTATAAAAACTGCCATGTAGCCCAACTACAGAGCAATTTAATGTGTGATAAAAGAAATTGGATTTGGACTTCATAAACCAGTCAATAATTATTTATGGAACAGAGTAATTTGTGGGCTTTAGTTTGTGTTTTCTTCTTTAAATTATCACGGAAAGCAATGAATATAAAGTATCTAGCCCTTCTGACTTTAACTTTTAAAAGAGGTAGCACATTTCTGAGTTAGTGGTCCCAAGGGAGAGAAGATGAGGCCTTCTGTTGCTAAGCAAGAGTTTGCCAGTTATTTCAAGCTTTAGCTGAGTACAAGCAATAATCACTACTGCCTGAAATATATTGGAATGAAAGTACATGGGACCATTCATGACACTTCATCAGCATGCAGGAGGCAAACAGAGTGACTGCAGTGATTGAATACAGGCTCAGACTACTGGCTTTAATCTCCATCTCATTCATTCAGCCTTTACTTTTGGCACAGCTGTATGATAAACACTCTGACACTCTTCCTTGCCCACCCTCCTTTGGAATCCCATGATTGCCGTGTGCATGTTTGTTACATATTTAAGGTGGGGACAAGTCAGTCTTTTTTTTTTTGTTTGTTTTTTTTTAAGTGCAGCAAATATTTAGATATGGGTAATCTACAGTTTACTACTGTTACTATCAAAGCACCATTATTTTACTGAAGGGGAACTAAGTCATGTCAACTTTGCCTCTGCAGACATCTTAAAACAAAACAAGGTAAATTGATAATTAATACTAATCCTTTCTACTACCTTCTGTGCAAAATTTCATAAATACAATGAAGGCATATTTTTATAATAAATAAATTATAACTGGCTTACAGTGGTATTTCACAGAATTTTAATACTATTGTTAATTTTAACAAAATTCTGATGTGAAAGAAATTACAGTTCATGACGAAGTGCTGTGGGGTTTGAGTTTTTTTTGTTTTGTTTTGTTTTAATTTTTGTTGTATATCACTCACCTTCTCACCAAGAAGAGCTCATATGCAGTTCCATATCACCAGTTCCCTGAATTTGCCTTGGCTTTACACGCAGCAGGTACTAAGGGTCCTTTATAGCTTAGGGCCTAATTGGTAGCTTAAACATACTATGGTAAAGTCATTGAGTTACGTATGTAAAGCCAGTAAGCAGTAGCAACCTCTGCAATTCTGCAACTGGGTAGCAATTGTTTTGTTGATGTGACACTTGTGTCAAAAAACGCACAACCTTCTATTTTATATTACTCTTTTCTCATATTAAAATACCTAATAGTTTTGGGGAAATCTGCCTGGTCTGCTTCAAGAGTTAGGCTGAATTCTCCTGCTCAGTATGCCAGACTCCCTGAAATCACAAGCCTGCTGCACAAAACTATCACAGCTTTTCACTTTATTTTTGTATTGAAATTGATGCTGTTTGATCACTACAATGGTTGTAATTTAATAGCAATGGTAATCTTAAGCCAAACAAAACACTATAAAGAACCTATTTAATGCTCTTTGCTCTGACTAAGATGGGAAGCATTTGCAGTTTAGCTGACTGAAGGCACGTGGCCATCCAGAAATAAGTGGAACAGAGCCCTGCAGAGGGCTAGAGCTAGGGTGTCTGTTACTGACGTAAAGATGCCATTTTTCTTACACTAAGTTTTATCCTTTGCCAAAGAGTTACTGAGCAGCCAACATAACAAAAATAGAGAAAAAAAAAAACCCCACACCCTGTTCATGTAACATTCAACACCATCTCTTTCAACTAAGTAAAGAGCAATTGATCGGTTGCATTGAAATCTGGAGACAGCAAACAGATCACTGAGTGAAGGAGATAGAAAAGATGAACTTTGCAGGTTCCCAGGGAGACACAGAAATATCCTTGGGATAGCTAAAATAAATCTTTTAAAGAAAAAATACTCAGTCAACTACAATGCCACCTAAAGGAAGGGATCTAAAATCTGTCTCCAGAAAGCAAAGCAAATTCTGCGTTTTCTACTCTCTCCTTATTTTGAGGCCAAACTTGCAATAAAGTCTACCAGATTTCTAAAGCATATAAAACATCATGTGATTCAATTGTTACTAAAGACAGCAAGAGAGAAGTGGAAAACTATTATTTGAAAAGACCCTCTTGAGCCTTTCTCTACTTAAGTAGCAGCAAACAATCCAGCACCTTCCTCTCCTAAGTACTCTTACATTATGCACTCTTAAGGAACCGTTTTCATTACCTATTTACTTCAATCATAAAAAAAAAAAAAACCCCAAACAACCTTGAAACTGAAAAAAAAAGAGCCCATAAATTGTGAGAGAGGAAAATCTTCTCAGCATAAACAACAAAGGAATACAACAAGCATAGTAAGACAGACTAATCTTATGACCTGTATATCCTTATGGGAAAGGGAGCTAGGATGGCTCCACCTCCACTGTAGTGCAAATACATTGAATTGTCAGCTAAAGACTGATACCACTATATTTGTGCAACAGTTTCCTACTGTGGCAGTTCTATCTTTCCTGGAAACAACCATTCACTAGTAGTAATTGGTCAGTAATATTGAGTGATGTGACTATACTAGCTCACATTATGATTTTTTATTCTTTATTTAAAAACAGAGAATGTCAACACCACAAAAACACCACGTGTTTCAGAACCCACTCCAAAATGTTCATACTGGCTGCTTAATTCAAATGATTTCTCCTTAATTAAAAACAACAGGTTTCCTTGCCAAGAAGTTAAATGCACTACCAAAAGCCAATAGAAAAGTCACAACTGTTCATCAGGGTGCTCAATCTCAGTTATGTATGACAGATGAAAAAAGCATTCTGTTCATGAGACATCTATCTCTTAAAGTAACTGGTCTATCAACTGTTCATATTTTTAATGTAGAAGTAATTTTGGATGTATTTTAACTGGTGGGCTAACAGACTAACAGACCATAGAAAAGGAAAACTGACAAGTGATTGCAGGTAACATACCAGCTTACTGGAAATATAAATGATGAATATCACAGGAGACATCATCAGTGCATTGTGACCTGCTTAAAAAGAGAAAAAGTCTTATTTTTTGATTCCAGCAAAGTTAGATATTCCTTTTAACACCATCAGGCAAAGCAGCTTGCTCTCTTTCTTTTTTTTCATCTTACTTCCTTTCCTTATTAAATGTAGGGCAAGAGCAACCTTGCTTCCCAATGTCAGGATTTATGAATTCCCATTCACGGTGTCCAAAGATTTGCAAGACAACCATCCTGACCTTGGTTAAAAAGAAAATCGCTCTGAATGAGTTTAATGAGGATTTGAAGAAATGGCCTTGGAGGTGTAGCTTGAATGAAAATGCAACAGTGTCTACATTTTGCCTTGCACCTACTGAGGAAGAATGAAACAAATTATATTCAGCATTTTGCATTTGCTGATTTCAATCCCCACACTAGTTGCTTACATACGACAAAGGAGCTAATAAAAATTGCCCGAATGAGTCATTATTCCTTTCATCTGCAGTATTTCATTCCATTTTTTTCTGTTGACTCCAGAAATAATATATTAAGACAACAGAACAGTAAGTCAGTATCACTGCGGGTAAACTTAAAATTTACATTATCAGACTTCAGAGGCAGCTGATGATTGTTGGTAGCTGAAATGAGTATTTTGATTTTAGCTGGAAAGGTTTTTAATTGCTCTACTAAAAACCTGAACAAATTCTGTCCTTTATATTTTAGGGAGATTGTGTTTTTGTTTTAAAACACACATCACTGCTCCACCAAAATTTAGACACCTACTCTGCCCTTAAAATAAACTAACTCAGCAACAAAAAGTAGCTAGAGTATTTTAGTACTTTTGCCCCCTTTAAATACACTTCAGACATGGTTTTACTTGTCATGTCCTCTTTTTGGATGTCATGGGCCACACATTGCATCAGTCTGAATTTCAACCGATATTGCACAAACATGTCAATGTTAATGACATGAGAGATATTTAGTTCCCTGAATAAACCGGTGTAGCTAACTGCTAGGCATAAAGCTAAGTAACTCATTATATAAGACACAGCACAACAAAGCCACATGCTTATCAGAGGACAATCAAATCAGATGACATATATTGAGATTTGGTGAGTAAGACTTCAGAGCCTGGAACACTCTGCAGTATTGCTCAGGAAGACAGCAGGGTTTTTCCACTGTCTTCAGTAAGAACTGTGTAAAACCCTGTGTGATACTATTTTATTGTTTTCTGCTCATGTAAACTAGTCGAGAATCAGTGTCAAGAGATTCATACCACTGACACAAATGGTCAAATGTTGTTTTTAACGTCTTTCAATTGTACTTATTAACGTGCCCCCACATTCAGAGTCTGAAAAATCACCAAAATGGTGCAATATGAATGTGGTCTTGCTCTCCAACCATATGGAGTGCTCTCAACTGCTTCAGCATCTGACCAGAGGAGGATGAGTGAAAATAAAAGTAGTATTTCCACCACTATGATATAAAATTGGAAGATAAAAACCTGTACCAGAAGAATGCTAACCTATATTCTGCAGGTACAAGTTTAAAAACTAGATGCTAGGAGAAAAACTTTTAAGCAGAAGTCAGTGCCAACCTTAGCTGGAATAACCTGTGTTCTTTAAACTTCACAGCTTGGCTCTTGAAAGTTCTCTGGCAACATGTGCTTTTTCACATTTGTCAGCTAAATCAAAGATCCAAATGCAAAATATAACATTAAGGAACAGCGAGTGCATTTGTGACACTCCTTGGAGAAATCAGGTACACATAAGGCAATGACTGTATTACATGGAAGTATAAGCACACTCTGATGTAACTTTGTTAAACTAATTCAATTAAGGAAGATCAGCATTCTCTCCTAACATCAGTGCACACTACTGGTACTCTGCTTTTCAGAAAACTTAGCTATCCCTAGGTATCAATGAAACAAGATACACGACAGCTTGGCACATTATTTCAAACCACATACTATTACTCTCATTATTGACAGTGCTGTACAAGTACAGACACAGAAGTATGGAAAACTGTCTACTCAGATTGTGTGTTCCCCTGATTATGAAATGGAAAGCAAACAATTTACCTGCATTTCAACTGTGACACATCAAAATGGTTCTGTTGAAGAACTTAAACCATAGTTTTCAGGCTCTTTGGACTAATTTCTCATTGCACTTTGCAAAATTCTCTGCAAACAATCAGTGCAGCTGCAGAGAGGTAACTAGCAAATTTCACTGCAGTGTGGTCGCACATACCTGCTGCGGTCTGTGGACCAGTGAGTCTGCAGTTGACATTTGGGCATTGTTGGCTTATGGGGCCTGCCACAAAAAGTTTATATAGAATATAGCTCAGGTTTTATGGAATTTGCCATAATGCTAGGCAATCTCTTTGCCAATGAAATAATAATCCAGTACATCATATTGCTGAGTTATTAAATATGGTGTTCAGAGTTTCAGAAATTAGCTGATGTTGAAGAAAAATTCTGAGGCAAAGGACTGATGATGCGGCAACATTTATACATGCCTTATACAGAAAAAAATATGCAAAATACATGGCATGATCATTAAGCAATCACTTTCCCATCGTACTGAGATAGCCCGTATGATAATGATTAGTTTTGCACTTGCTAAGTGGTGCCAAGGATCACTGAGTTCTAGGCAGCAAAACTACTTTTTAGAAAAAAAATGTGCTGTGGAGTGATAGCCTTTATAACAGCGAATATCATCAATGAACAGTACTTTCATCAATAAAAACTACTGGCTACCCCAAACAGTTAAGTCAGAAACAACAAGCACTAAAATGAAGTAAGATTTTACAAAATGCTTGAGGGCATTGCAGCTGCAAATCCAGCTACATACCTGCCATCAAACCACAAAGTACTGGTATGGACCTCACCGAGTACTCCTCTCCAACTCTCATCAAAAGCCACATACAGAGCACGAATTTCACAAATACTTTGCTGTTTTATGAGACCTACGGTATTCAAAATTTTGCATCAGTCACCTTTCTTTTCTTTTACCTTCCCCCCAACAGCAATCAGTAACGTATATACATTAGCCCTGCTTACAGAAAAGCTTTTAATTCAAAGCTAGTCTAAATAGGTCTAATCCCATCACTATCATCCTTTAAAGCCTTTTTTATAATGAAGCTTTAAATCTCAGGCTTCAGAAGGAATCTTGATCTTTTCTTTATTATGCTATGACAAAATCAATTATTATTATTATCATGAGAAGAAAACCATATTTTTCCTGAAAGTGTTAACTGAATAAATGTTATATATGCCCTAAACACATAAATTAAGAAATTTCTCAACAATAAGGTCTTTTAGCAGCAAGTACACCACTAACCCTAGTCTTCTCTTCTGGCCAATACATTAGACAAGAATATTTTGAAAATTTTATCTTTTTCCATGTTACTTAAAGATTTGCAGCAGATTTTGAAGATTACTATGGGAAACTGTGACAGATTCCATCTGGTGTAAGTCAGTGCCATTCCACTAAAATAAAATAAATTACAAACCCAAAAATCTGATCCTTTGAGGGAAAGCTTTAAATCACCTGAAAATATGTGCTTTGGTATTAATCCTACCTTTGTGAAGATATGGTTTATATCTTCTTCAGCTTCTTTAAATACTTGTCACATTTACATGTCAATCACTTTTGACTAGCAAAAATAGCACTAAAAAAACTCTGTTGAACTCAAAATAAAAATTTCTTTCCAATGGCATCGAAGAGTTATTTTGTTTTAAAATTATCCTGTTGAATAAAATACATAAGTGGAATCTTTGGATAGAATGCAAATATTACTTTTGGCAATTCTTTTTCCTACTTATTATTTACTTTTCTCTGGTAAATCTAGCATACAGCTTCTGAAGGTCTCTAGTGCATTTATTTTTGAGTGCCTACTCTCTGATTTGTGTTGACCAAATTTCCTTTTCTTAGTTTTCTATCACATAAGTGCATTCCCTAGGATGATTATACTCAGGTTTAATTTGTCGGGTTTCTGTCCCTCTCATTCATTCATTCATCTAGAACATTTTCAAACGATGGAATCGTATCTTCTTAAACATGTATCATGTCATTATATTTTCAATATTACTTTGGGCTTTAACTGTTTTTATGCTTAGCCTAGGCAAGCAAAAAGTGAAAGGAAATATTTTGACAATTAATTTACACTGCATTAATTAATCACAGGTCTGAGAAGTAAGACAATCTGCACATCTACACAGTTACATATATAGGATTGTACAGCAAGTAACTGAGGCAACGCTCAGGTAAAGATATTGTGAACAATATCAACTAGAACAACAAATAAATAGACATGAATTTATACATAAGTGTCTGAATTTTAAACCTTTGAACTTTAAAGCTACTGCTGAACATAAGCTTTTATTCAGTAGGAAACATGCCTTTCAGGCCAGTGAGTGCTTTGAGGTCTCCCCTTTGCATCTGTCCCTGTCTTAGTCAAGCTAAAAATAAAGGGGGGGAAAAAAAATCCAGAAAAATAGCCTTCAGTCCAAGAATGTCATGAATCTCAGACTCCTCTCCCAGTCACATCACATAGAAGAAAGGTATCACACTTTCATATCTCGATTAAGATATACTCTACACTGTATGTTATACAGTTCTGTTTTTTTTTTTACTCGTACGAGAGAAACTGCTATGGTAAAACACAAACTTTTCTTCCTCAAACTCAAATTGTATCTACACATAATTGTTTACAAAACAGATAATGTATGTAGATATTAATGTTATATGTATACCCATAACAGCATAAGTTACTTCACTTTAAATAAAGATTGAAAAGTATTCTGTTTGCTCTTTAATACAAAATTCAATACATGCTCCCCATGTTATGGAAGTAATTAAAGGGATTTATGAGGAAGAGAACAATCTTGCCCTTGTCACTTGTCCTTAAATAGTCTATTTTGAAAGTAATAAATTATTTAGGAGACAACATTAAACTGTGAACCAAAGCATAATTACTCTGGATCCTGATTTTGCTTAGCTGTAGGAAGGAACAGGAATTGTTTAAACACATATTCTGAACTGTGCCAGAGCCTACACGGCCTACAGAGAAACTCAGGGAGTGCATCTTTGAGATATCAAAGTGTCTTATAACAGCATTATAAGAGCTTTACTGACAACCATGATTAGCTGGAGCATATGCTGACCTCTTTCAGTTAACATCACTCCATTTTGCTAGTACACATGAGATGAGACAAACTAAACAGCCCAGAGGATCTCTTATAGCCCTGGACGAATATGCATGTTCCCTTTCTTTCTCATTTATAATCCTGCAGGAAAAAAAAAAGAAAAAGAAAGAAAGGTTATTCTCTCTGCAATCCCAACTTCAAAATATTTTGTCTATATGTGTATGCACAGTTCAGGGTCTGTATACCCCTGTTGCTTCAGAAGTACAGATGGCAAATGAGTACCGGTCGCCCACCTCTCCATAGTACTGGTAATGAACCAGAACTCCACCCGGGTTTAAAATGTCCAAGGGGAGAGGAGGAAAAGTGAATTTACAATGAGATAAATCACATGAGGAAGAACTGCTAGAGACAAGTGATCTTTCTTTCTCTCATTATGTTCTGTTACACAGTGGTGGCTCTAAGGAGTAGTGACCACAAAACATCATATATCTGAAGAACAGTCTCATGATTCAAAGCTGAACAAGGCCTGAAAAAGGTCTCCTGCAAAAGCAGCATCACCTCAGCAGGTCTGTGAGGTTTGGTGGATTTCAGAATGAAGCTCTAGGTGGCAGCTAGATGTGCAGCCTGCATATGCTGGGGATGGAGGCATTCTGAAGAAAATAAGACAGCTATGTTAATCTAAGGTGGCTCCAGTTCAGCAGACAAACTGCTTCCCACACGGTTAGCTATCCAGTAAGACAATCTGTTGAAACATCTGATTTCTAGCTCACTTTGTTGTCATACGGACAAACAAGGATTCTTCCTGAAAGGCCTCATCCTGGCAATGTAAAAAGAGACAGCTTGCCTGGGAAAGTGTAAGAAGAACTAGCACATACATTGGGGCAAAGATAGGCAGCCTTGGCTTAAATAAAATCCAGTGCCTTAGTTAGAAAATAAAGGATGTTTTCTGAGGATAACTTATCACAGAAAAATGTTGGGGGAGGAGAGTGTAAATATGTATATACATCATATTCGCATATAAAGAATCAGCCACAAAGATCCAGATTTCTCCCGCTCTCATGGTTGGAAAGGAATATCCTTAAGGAAAGATGAGAGAGGCTAACGTTGTCTGAAGGCTCAAAGGGCTGGCTTACCACTAATCTCACAATTAGGTTAAGGTATGGACTATCTCCACATACTGGCAGAAATAGTATTAGTTTCTCTGACTGCAGATCCACAAGTATGTTTTGCAGGACCCCTGAACCTGCTCTGGCTCTGTCATTTCCTTTTGATGTTCCAGACAAAAGCACTGACTTCAGGATGCACCTCCTTCTTCGCCTTCCATTTATGTTCCTGTTTGCAACGGCTCACACAGTTTACAATTACTTGACTGCCATTACAAGGGTAAATTCTGATTAAGTTATTTCGGTGTCTGATGCACCATTCCTCAAATCTGCTAGTGACTTGTAGTGAGCCACAGAAGCAGAAAGAATTTCATGTTATTTTCTTTTCTTTAGTACAATTCGCAAAATATGCATTTGGTGTACATTATTTGTAGCTGAGGTCCTTTCTACACACGGACAGAAAGCCTGACACATCTCATTAGTGTGAGCGCCAAGACAGTGATGTATATACTGAACTTCAAGGTCAGCTACAAACTCTGATCTCTGAGATCACTGAAGTGAAATACCCATCCAAGGAAAGAGGAATTCATCACTATTAACTTAAAAAAAGTAAGTGGAACTGAGGACTGACCCCTATATCCATGATGTGCTACCCACAGGGAGATCTTGCAGAGCTCTTCACTACCCCATCAGGGAAGGACGATTAGGCAAATAAACCATTACGAGCTATACAGACACACACTATATAAACAGATAATAGTCCACTGTTATAGAAGACAAGCCATATAAACAAAAACAGAAAAAAAACCCCAAACACCCAACCCAAAACCCACAACCCAGCTACTTTGATAATCACAGAACCAGAGAATGGTAGGGGTTGGAAAGGACCTCTGGAGAGCATCTTGCCCAACCCCCCTGCTTGAGCAGGCACACCCAGAGCAGGGGGCACAGGAATGTGTCCAGGTGGGTTTTGAATGTCTCCAGGGAAGGGACTCCACAGCCTCCCTGGGCAGCCTGTGCCACTGCTCTGACACCCTCACAGGAAAGATGTTTTTTCTCATATTGAAGTGGAACTTGCTGTGTTCCAACTTGTGCCCATTGCCCCTTGTGCTGTCGTTGGGCACTATTGAAAAGAGCCTAGTCCCATCATCTTAATACCCTCCCTTTAGATATTTATAGGTATTGATGAGATCCACCCTCAGCCTTCTCTTCTCCAGGCTGAACAAATCCAAGTCTCTCAGCCTTTCCTCATAAGGGAGATTCTCCAGCCCCCTGATCATCTTGGTAGCTCTCCGCTGGACTTGCTCAGGCAGTTCCACATCCTTCTTAAACTGGGGGGCCCAAAACTGGACACAGTACTCTAAATGTGGTCTCACTAGGGCAGAGTAGAGGGGAAGGATAACCTTCCTCGACCTGCTGGCCACACTCCTTTTAGTGCACCCCAGGACACCGTTGGCCTTCTTGGCCACAAGGCCACATTGCTGGCTCATGGTCAACTTGTCCACCAGCACTCCCAAGCCCTTCTCAACAGAGCTGCTTTCCAGTAGTTCAACCCCAACCTGTACTGGTGCATGGGGTTGCTCCTCCCCAGGTGCAGGACCTTGCATTTGCTCTTGTTGAATTTCATCAGGTTCCCTTTGGCCCAGCTCTCCAGCCTGTCCAGGTCTCGCTGGATGGCAGCACAGCCTTCCTGCCTATCAGCCACTTCTCCCAGCTTGGTATCATCAGCAAACTTGCTGAGGTTACACTCTATCCCATCGTCCAGGTCATTGATGAATATGTTAAACAGTACTGGTCTCAGAAGAGACCCCCTGGAGAACACCACTAGTGACAGGCCTCCATTCACACTTTGCCCCGTTGATTATGAAAATAAGTTCAGTTGTTTCAGCATTCAAACAGTATATGCAACTAAACAGAAAGGAGGTTCTGGCAAAAGAAAGCTTAGGAAAGACCATATTAATTCAAAATTTAGAGTCAAAACTAGAAGGACACTTGGTCTATTCACCTTAAACCCCAGGGACCTGAAGAAAGGCTGAGAGAGTTGGGGTTGTTCAGCCTGGTGAAGAGAAGGCTCTGGGAAGACCTTATTGCAGCCTTTCAATACATGAAGGGGGCTTATAAGAAAGATGGGGACAGAATTTTTAGCAGGGCCTGCTGCGATAGACAAAGGGTAATGGTTTTAAACAAGAGGATAAATTCAGACTAGACATAAGAAAGAAATTTTTTACTATGAGGGTGGTGAAACATTGGACCAGGTTGATCAGAGAGGTGGTAGATGCCCCATCCCTGCAAACATTCAAGACCGGGTTGGAGGGGGCTCTGAGCAACTTGATCTAGTTAAATCTAGAAGATGTCCCTGCTCACTGCAGGGGGGTTGGACTAGATGCCCTTTAAAGGTCCCTTCCAGTCCAAACTATTCTATGATTCTACAAAATGTACTTCAAGACACTTGACATCTTTGCCAGAGTCCATTATTCAGGAAAGAGCATCACTCCATTTTTACTGGTGAGGAAAGACTGGTATCGGGACTCATTTTTTTTTAATGACATTTGGTGCCAGAGAGACTCCAGTGTTTGGATATTGTACTGACATTGCAAAGCCTTCACAGATGTAATTAATCTCTGCAAGAACAAAGATGCTTTTAGTCCAAAAATGTGATTGAGACCTTGAAGTAAGCATCTTGCTGGTCAAGATATGCAGAGCAATGATCCCTTTTAAAGCTGCAGACTGTCAAGGTCACTGTTCTAAACTTGAATTTCTGAGTTTCAGAATAGGTCTTCAGCCTCTTCAATACCAGGAATACCTTACTGTAAAAAAACCTCCCAAATCAGACCAGTTCTGATATTCCCTAGTCCAATAACTATTTGTACCTTGTCAGAGCAGCCCCTCATGAACAAGATCTCCAAAAGAAGGAAAAAGGCTTAGGCGCAGAAAAGTTGAAAAAATTAGTAAAATACCCAGGAGATAAAATATGAAGCCTGTACAACCCCAGAGTTTAAGACTCCCATGACAGATAAAGTATAAACAGGGTGGAACTGAAAAAAAAAAGAGGACAAGCACATCCATCTCTCTTTCAAAATCTGCATATATATTGCAAAGTGGACAACTGAAGAACATGCATGGCTAGGTCACTGATACACCTCTAGGGTTCCTGGCATTTGAAATACTTTGAAGCAGGGTTTGGAGCCAATCTTTAGTCTAGATTTTCAGATTTAATGGCATAGGAGAAGGCATATCACAATCTGCCAAAGCCGGGGTACAAAAATGACAAATGCAGTTCACTGTGTTCAGGACAATTCCCAGTGGAAGTGCTGAGGTGCCAACTATGTGAATGTGTTTCCGCTTCAGTTGGAATGAGCCTAATGGCAGGATCCTAGTAACAGTCTCTCAAAACAGTATCAGGAACCTGTGGGGAGCAGCATGCCCATCATTTAACAAGTGATTTGGGGAGCATTTTGCCATAAACTATGTTCTTGGACAGACTACTTACGTGAAGGCTTCTTGTAAGATCTAGGAACTGAAGCAGAACTTCACTAATTACTAAATTCCATCACATTTGTTTGCCTGCTTTCTCAGTAGATATTCTTGGTAACTGTACTGTCCAAAATTCAAATCCAGCCTAAATGGTGTGACTCATTCAAATAGGATTTTCTCTAAGGCAGGATAAGCAATTACTCTGAGTACAGCATTTTGAGGAGCCGTAGAAGAAGGGCTAGATTAAGTGTGTATCACTAGTACTTTACATTCTGTTCAATCTTAATAAGGTAGCTCAAAAGAACTAAGGATGTGGTATGCACCATTCATAGCCACTAATGGGTACAGAACGCTAGTATATACAACTTCAAATGCAGGCTCTCTGGGTATTTCTGAGGCAAAACCCCTCGAATGCTCACTAGAAAAAAAAATTCTAAGCTATGTTTTCCATGATGATTCCATCGACCATTGGAAACTGCTTATAGCACTTATCACCAACAACCAATTATCCAAATAGAAATATCGTCAAGTCTCCTTCTCATCAAGCAACTATCTATTACTAATAAATATATTTTTTGCAACATTTTTCCCCCATATATCAGCCTAACACCCCATTATTAAACAAATAACCCAAAACACTCTCATGATTATACTTCTGTTCAATTCTTTTCACTGTAGATTGATGTCTTCTCACCAATAATCCTGAAAATGTCACTGAAACTGGTTTTTCTACAGCAATATGAAATGACATTTTTGTTTACAATTTCGTGTCACCATAATTTATTTTTCAATATGCTTCATTGAGAATGCAGGATATTTTCTGGCTAGGAATTAGTCACATTAAAGACTGGCAAACTATGTATACTGATGGTAGCTGAATAGCCCTTGGCCCATTTATACTACTATTTGCCATGGGGTATCAACCTATAAAAATGTAATCTATAAAAATATGCCCACTTTAACTTAAAACAAGATTTGAAAAACAACACACCCTTTTACTGTATCTGTGCTCCTTTGCCTTATGACAGAGTATGGATTTGGGTACAACGGTCACTAAAATGGGATAAACTGAGAGCATCTAAGCCAAAGGTTGAAAGTATGAAGATCTACAATAATGCAGAAAAACAACATATTTTAAAAACAGTATGCTATAAAAATAGTATGAGGCTATAAAAACTCATTGTTAAAGATTTCTAATTAAGTTTATAGTATAATTTCATGACGCAGGCAGTGGAGGCATCTTCTCTGGGGATATTTAAAAGTAGAAAATATATGGTGGGAAGTACACTGAAATATCTAGTAACTTTCACCTTTAATTTCTACAAGGTATGATCTACTTTCAGTTACCCTGCTGTAAATGCCAAAAAAAAAAGTAAACAGAACTGCAAATTCAGATCTTTCTTTAGTTCTTCAGTACACCTCTTATAATAGGGTACATTAAGTGATGAAAGGATATTTGTAATTTGGGACACCTTTTGCCCTTCTAGATGGTCTTGAGAAAGCAGATCCTTTAAAGATCAGTAAATATTTTTAACACAGTGTAACCAAAGCAGTATGAAGGCCTGTTATTCAAACAGGAAGAGATTTCTAAAATGCAGATTCAATGATACAAAGGCGTGTTCAAATTTTATTTTCCTGCATTGTCTTCAATCTGAGAAGCATCATTCCCTAAAAGGGATCTGGCAACTCATGAAATGGGTTATTAAAAATAAATAGTTATTCCAGCAGTGGGTAGGAGGCTGGAAACTTCTGCTAACCCAACAGAAAAGCCAAAAAGTAAAGAAACATAAACACACAGGTTTGAAGGAGTCTGCATTTCACAACTGGGAAAAAAAAAATCTACAATAGATTCTAAAAGAAAAACCACTAAACCAAAATAAAGCAAGAAAAAAAGAAATTAAATTGTGAAAACAAATACAGAATCTTTAAGTCACATATTTGCAGTTTTATTCAATTCCTGTTTCCATACACACCTCTTCACTCATAATAATATCATGCATGGGCACATGATGGCATTGTTGTCATTTCATATCTTGACCAGCATGATGCCCTAACTGGTAAGAGAACTGCACCATAACTACCACCTTTTAAAAGCTAAGAAAACATGGTATTTAAAGAATCTTGGGCAGCCTAAAAATCTCTGCAGCAGAGATCTAGAAGCACTACAGACTGTGAGTCTGATTTTGTCACTGTGGGACTCTGTCTTTAAAATGGTGGGCCAGAAACTCCTTACACTCTGAGCAGTACTGCATAATCACAGCAAATGTAGTGATTCCATCTTGCCATCAGCATGAGCAGTAGGACCAATAGGCAAAGGGAAAAAAATGTAAAAATGACAGATTGGATAACTTGTGAACATTTGCTTCAGCCCTTCATGTACTGTTAAGTACCTGCGTTTCAGCACTCCTCTCAAGAGGTTGTGTGTGCCTGTGCATGTAATTGTGGTATAAAACTGGTAATATGAAGACCAGATAGAATTAATAACCTTTACTAATTTTACATTACAAATAGCAATGTAAATATCATTCAGCTTCAAAATTTATGTCTGACGGTGTCCTGCAAGCCCATCCATTAATTCAAGGAGTGAGTTTATTAATTTTTCTAATAGCTTGGAAAGCACAAGTGTGTGACTGCTAAAGCTGGCAGATGAATCCAATTCACTTTGCATCACATTCAATTCAACACGGCACAATACCGTTGCATCTCTGAAACACACAAAACTATATTTGAAATGAGGCACTGAACTTAAATGGTTGGGAACTTAAGCCCTGTTATTAAAACCCTTGCAGTGAAACTGAGACTCGGAACAGTTCTACAATGGCTACTGAAGCGTATCACTAAAGATCAAACCCCACAGTATTCTGCTCAGGGCAGTCCCGCTGGATGTCCAGGGACTGCAAACATGAGGCATCTACTAAATCATACACTTACACTTGGCAACAGGCTAATTCAATCTGGAATTTCCCCAGTGATCGTTAATACAATACCATCACCTGCCATTTAAATATTCTCATACGCTTAATAGACACTCCTTCAATGAATCTTTCAAGCAGTTAAAGACTCTTAACTTACACTGCTGCATTTAGGTGGAAGTACTGAAGAAAATCCAACGATAGCCAACTGAAATACACATATAATCACAAAAGGAGAGTTGAAAAGGGATTGCAGGATTTCTGCACTAATTCTCTCAATTATTTCTGCATCGCATGCCTGCATATTGCAGTAAGATGTGTGCGTGCCACTCATAGTAACCAAGCCCGTTCCCTAAGTTTAAAGGCACGTCCCTCCCATTTGACCCAGCACACTATTATTAAATAAATTTTGCTGTTATTCAGTTATTCTGCTCCAATAAGATAGTATTTAATAACTTTGGATTGGGGTAAATTACTGAGTTTAGTTCTACTGACAAAGCTATTGCATCTTTCCAAACAGTTGCTTCTCCAGGACTTAATTAAGTAAGAAACAATAAATAAAAAGATCACCATTGAAACCGGACGTGACCGAGTAAGTAACAAGAGAGTATCTCCTGAATAAGACATAGCATGAATGGGAATATGCCACGAAATAATAATACTCTACTTGAAATTGTAACATGTTGCAATGACGTTCCTGATGTGATGATTCAACAAATGGGAGTTAGATACAATATTCCTTCCGATTTTACATTATAAAACTAAAGAATGATTTGATCCGCTATCCCAACCACCTGCTTTAAAATTTCATCCAGTTAACAATGTACTGAGACCAATAATTTGTTCTTGGCAAGAATTAAATAATTTCCTGAGAGTTATTTAGTTCTAATTTGACAACCTCATGTGATGGAAAAATCACTTGTTTCTCTTGGCAATTTGTCCCAGCGGTTAATCACCTTCCTACTGAAAGTATTTGCCACATATTTAATTTGAATTTCTGGCTTCAGCTTCTAATACCTTGCTTTGCTAAATTAAAAAGCCTTTTATTACTAAGTGTTTTAGACACAAGTTAGCAAACCACCTCTCAATCACATCTGTGATAAGCTAAACGTATTCTGATGCATATGAAACTGTATGTCATTTTCTCCTACCAAAGCTGTTTTAATATTCTTCTCTTCGCCCTCTTTATTTCCAGTAGTAAAAAGAACAGCCATAATTGAGTATTAGTGCTGCCACTGTATTATACTGAGGTAAAATAACCCCACAATCATTATTTATTACTTTGTTTTACTCCTTCAAATAGCTTATTTACTCTATTGTCACTGTTGCTGTTCACACTGAACTAATCTGAAGTCCAGAAGAAGTAACCTTATATAAAGACTTACTACTGATACCTTTTCCTCCTTTGTTTCAAATTTCCCTCCCAAAAAATGTTTAGTGTCTTAATCAGGAATTGATTCTGCAATTTTAAAACTATATATGATCAGCAATTGGGTGTGAGCTGGCATGAAACGAAACATCTTACAAAGGCTAAAATATGATATATTTGCATTGCCATTTATCAACCAAACTTGTCATCTCATCAAGAAAACCATATTCACTGGTGAAATGTTAACTCCCTAGAAGAGTCTGCTACTCTTTCTTATCTACATGCTTTTTTCTCAACTCTATTAATTCTCTTATTACACATATGGTTATTTTGTCCATAACTGATACCAAATGAATCATTCATGAAGTTACCTCGCATTTCATGGAGCAGATCATCTTGAATACCATTACGCGGCACATGCAGGACAACTAAGGGATCAGGCTCAGCCAGCATGGGTTTATGAAAGGGAGGTCCTGCCTCACTAACCTGGTCTCCTCCTATGATAAGGTGACCCACTTAGTGGATGAGGGGAAGGCTGTGGACATTGTCTACTTGGACGTTAGTAAGGCCTTTGACACTGTCTCCCACAGCATTCTCCTGGAGAAGCTGGCTGCTCACAGCTTGGACAAGTGCACTCTGCGCTGGGTTAAAAACTGGCTGGAGGGCTGAGCCCAGAGAGTGGTAGTGAATGGAGTCAAATCTGGTTGGCGGTCAGTCATGAGTGGTGTTCCCCAGGGCTCAGTGTTGGGGCCGGTCCTGTTCAATATCTTCATTGATGGTCTGGATGAGGGGATTGAGTGCACCCTCAGCAAGTTTGCAGATGACACCAAGCTGGGTGGAAGTGTTAATCTGCTGGGGGGCAGGAAGGCCCTACAGAGGGACCTGGACAGGCTGGATCGATGGGCTGGAGCCAATGGTATGAGATTCAACAAGGCTCAGTGCTGGGTCCTGCACTTGGGTCACAACAACCCCATGCAACGCTGCAGGCTTGGGGAGGAGTGGCTGGAGAGCTGCCTGGCAGAGAAGGACCTGGGGGTGTTGGCTGACAGCTGCCTGAACATGAGCGGGCAGTGTGCCCAGGTGGCCAAGAAGGCCAATGGCATCCTGGCTTGTGTCAGGAACAGTGTGGCCAGCAGGAGCAGGGCAGTGATCGTGCCTCTGTACTCGGCACTGGTGAGGCTGCACCTCGAGTACTGTGTGCAGTTTTGGGCCCCTCACCACAAGGAGGACATTGAGCAGCTGGAGCGTGTCCAGAGAAGGGCAACAAAGTTGGTGAAGGGTCTAGAGAACAAGTCTTATGAGGAGCGGCTGAGGGAAGTGGGGTTGTTTAGCCTAGAGAAGAGGAGGCTGAGGGGAGTCCTTATTGCTCTCTACAATTACCTGAAAGGAGGTTGTAGCGAGGTGGGGGTTGGTCTCTTCTCCCTAGTAACAAGCAATACAATGAGAGGAAGTGCCCTCAGGCTGCGCCAGAGGAAGTTTAGGTTGGATGTTAGAAAAAACTTCTTCACTGAAAGGGTTGTCAGGCATTGGAACAGGCTGCCCAGGGAGGTGGTGGAGTCTCCATCCCTGGAGGTATTGAAAAGAAGGGTAGATGTGGTGCTTGAGGACATGGTTTAGTGGTGGACTCGGCAGTGATAGGTTAGCAGTTGGACTCGATGATCTTAAGGGTCTTTTCCAACCTTAATGATTCTATGATTCTATGATTCTATGATTTGAAATATTCAGAAAAATTAAGAGTTCTTCTGTCTTCTGGCATCCCACTGGTGCTTTGAAATCTATTAAACAGGAAAACCATGAGGTTGGAGATACACCTACCCAAAATATTGAAGAATCATGGCTGCAAAATAGCAATTACATATTTTAAGATATATATTCTTCAGATTTAATAAATTTCAAGACAAGGAGAAGGTAAAAACAATCACATAGATATGCCAGGGATTCCTATGCTGTTAAATAAAAGGGCCAGTGAATAACCCATGGCCTTAAATTCAAATGCAACAGTTTTCTACCAATATTTATGGATTTGGATACCTCTTTCCAGAGTAAACTCTTTGGGTCACATTACCTAGTATTTGAGCCCAAGTTGCCTCTGGACTCATACACTGCTCCTGTGACCCTAAGACATAATTTGTATTTCCATTGGGAGTGCAGAGGGACAGTGAGTTCAAAACATCCAAGTTAAATGGTTTTTTCCTGGTGTCACACTGGAAAAAAACTGCATATTTGCTAGGTGTGATCCAAAAATCTGTTTTTCAGAGGGCAGAGTTTGCCTGGTTAGAGCTAAAGGATGATGTGGGTAGAAATAACTGAAACTGGCACAATTTTGTTTCCGCTGTCTGTTTGGAGGGATCTCTGAAGTAAAACAGGTTATTTCCCTCCCACCCCAACCATAGATACATATGAGAATTTTCTCCTTCAAATGTGGGTAAAAAGGCATAAAGAAGAGCAGGACAAAGGATTATGCACAGCTATGAGATTCTTGTATATAGGATATTACATATATCCTCCTAACTAACACAGGTAAAGACTCACAAAATTCAAGGAAAAAGAACACTACAGAAAACTAGGAAAACTAAAGATCTTTCTCTTCCTCTAGATAAACACCACATCAAATGATTAATAAAGCACATGTACCTCCAAACACTTCAAAAACATTGCACATATATACAAAAGATTTACTTCAGACCATCTTATTTAAATGTTCAAGGTCGTATTAATGAAAACACCCTATATATACGAACATATTTGGCGCATGCAGTATATTCTACACTGAAACCTTGTTTGTTGTGAAAAAAAACAGGAATTTGTGCACCTCTGTGCAAAAAACTACCAACGGAATGCTCTTCTATTGAATTAAAATTTGATGTTGATTAGAATAAGCACAGCCAAGGGGTAAAAAAAGCTTTATATGTGATGACCTTTGTTTATTATTTCTGACTTAAAATACTTTTAAAAATATCTCCAGTGAAAGTTTAATTTATTTTATTTTAAACTCAGATGGTAGAGGACATGTTCAGGCAAACATTAACTAGATGAACACCTCTGTTATTATCTGATGAGGGATTATGCAGGCTACATGGCAATTTTTATCATCATATCACAGAAGTGCTTCACTATTACAGTATTTCCTGGATGCAAATTTGTATCATAAACTAACATTGCCTTCCTGTAAACTATATAATATTACGTACAGAAACCATGTAAAGAAAGAAAATAAAATGTTACTTTAATGTTCATGATTATATGCCAGACATAATTAATCTGGCTGCTTGACCTAGATTTCTTATATTGTATACAGAGCAGCTGCGTTCATCTTCATATGAAATATGATGGAAAAGAAACTATACAATATGAAATCCGGGTCCAACAATAATTGTTGACTGTTCACTGAGCTCATTCATAGATACTCCCTGTGAAAAGGAAAAAAAATAGTTTCCTTTTACAAATCTAGCTTTGCCAGAACTAAAACAAAATTCAGGCATAGATGAAATTAATTTTCCATGAAAGGAAAAAAAAATGGTTTATTTTCCTCGAAGAACAGTTTCTCCGAAAGAGTAGCCTATGTTCTGTTTTATTGATTTGGGTTTGTTGATTTACTTATAATATAAATGTTTTAGTAGTTGGCTATTAAGCATGGAAAGGTGATGAAAAATGTGCCCATGCTGGAAGTTTTATATTTTTAATAAACAACCATCAGATATATTCAGTGCTGTGCATGGAAGCCTGCAAAAGTAATTGCAGTGATGGCATAAGTACTTAAAATGTTCCCAGAAACACAAGGCTGAGAAAAGAATTCTCTATATAATCATATAATGTCTTAACACTATCCAGTGTTTATGTGTTTGCCTGTATTGTTTATTTTGGAAAGAGCTGTACTTTGCTTTATAAGTAATTCACATCAGAAAGAGTCATAGCCTATGAACCAACTTCACAGAAAATGCAAGAGTTTCTCATTAAATTGTGTCACAATTAAAGAACAAAGCTTATTTTTCTACCAAGAGCTACTGCCCTATAGTTTTAGAGCTAAGCAACTTTTAACACCACCTTTATCTGCATTGCCTGATAAACTTAATAGCAATAAGTACTACCTCCCACACTCCATTCCAACAGAATATAAGAATGTCATATTAAATCACCTATTAACAGAACAGGTTTTGTTGCCTAAACTCCATTTCAGGATACTAATATAAAACTAGGCAAATATGTGTTCATATGAAATATATTATTAAAATATGTAAATGCAATAGAAACACAAAACCACTGATAGACTACTTTCTCAAATTCTTTAAGAAGTGTTCCACAAATGACATAATAAAAAAAAAAAAACAAACCCAGCATTTAAACTGTATTTATTGCAGTTCTTCATTGTCTTAGTTTTTTATTTATTTGGGGATGAAATCACAGACTTGGAAAATACGTCAGTAACAGTTAAATTGTCAATTGACAATTTGAAAAGTTGTCCTTTTCCACCCATCCCTTTATTTCTTCTTCTTAAAATGATGTTATTCTTTCCAGAACAAAAGCATAACTACCCTCTCACAGGAAAAGAAGAAAACAAAATCCAAGAATAAGAACACAAAAAATTAAGTGAAATCCTGAATCTCAGTAAAACATACAAAGGAGCATTTACAAGAGATAGACAGATAGGCACACACAACCACAAACATCCTCACCCCGCACAGTTGCTGAATAGATATTTTCTTAACCAGATTTTCTTCAATATGAGCAATAAATGTTCAGCAGTTTAAAAATTAGGTCATTCAGAATCAACTGTTTAAAGAGATTATCATAATATCAGTACAGTAAAAATATCAGAAAATGAATAATAGTGAACAAACAGTATAAACACTGGGCAATTGACAGACACAAGACTGCAAGAGCATTAATGTCATGATAAAATCTATTTTTGGAAATTCCAGTCATTTTCCGGGGTGGGTGTTTTGTTTGTGTTCTGCGTTTTTTATTCATTTGTACAGATAGAATGTAAGTCTATCTGAAGAAAAGGTCAATCTTTCATGCACTGAATCAGGACAGCTACTCATGGGATGAGTAGGAAATAGCAGATGAAAAGCCCACTTTTTTCTCCATGGTACAGATAATCAGGGTCTTTTCTCTCTCCTTTTGTTATTCAAACAAAGTGAGTAAAAATTAGATTGCTTCTTTAAAACAAACAGTAATATTTAGGTTCTCTCTTCAAGGCAATGTCATACAGTGTTTTGAAGGGTACCACTCTCACAACAGCACAAGAAAATAACATACTTTTAGGAACTTTTTGCCTGGGAGCTATGGAAAAGAAAGTGTTAGGGTAACACCTACTATATTATTTCTTTCTCAAGTGCTGCAACCCCTTTTGATTTCCATGACTCAGCTTTCACTGCTGGTTTAGAGGGATACAACATGGCTTGAATAATGCTGCCACAGAAATAGGTGCTGTCTGTGCTTCCTGTGAAGAGTCCTTGTGCTGAAGGAGTGATCAGACATCACACCAGGTTTTCACAGGGATGAAGTGATGGAAACAGAGAAAAGGAAGAGCTTTACATAATCCTTCCAAAGCTTCCTTGGGGATAGGAGAAGTCAGCTCCTCTGACTTGAACGCAAACAGTCAGGACTTGCACCATAATAACTGACAAGAAATGTAACTTTTTCCATTCCTACAAAGTTATCTCAGGTATCTGCGGACTGAGGATGGTGTAATGGAAGCTAGAGAATGTTATAACAGTAATAGACAGCCAGAATAAAAAGTTACTACATTAAAAAACTACAGATTCATTATGAAGAGAATATTTTTTAAGAATTCAACACCTAAATGTTTCCTTATTGTAAAAAACAAATATTTATATGACAGTATATGACAGTAAAGAAGCTATTATATAGGTATCTCTTTAACCATTGTTTCTACATTTACTTGCAGAGATGTGTGTGCACATCACATATTGTGACTTCTTCTTAATCCATTCAACACATATTCAGCATGCAGATTAAGAAAGCTACTTTGAATTCTTCCAGACCTGACTATGTTGATGACATAATAACAGTAATAATGTGCAGTCATATCGCAACAACACATTTCTGAAAGAGAGGAGAGTTGAGCATGAAGGTCTCTTCAAAATATTACTGCATGCGTCAAAATAAGAAGGGCTGTTTCTGCTGAATATCAGCAAAAGGAAAAAACAAACAAACAAAAAAATAAAATATGGCATGTGGGGCTCCTATGCCACTAACTCACAAAGTGAACTGGGGCAAGTCATCTGGCTTTTTTGTAAAAATAAACCAAATCATAAAATATAAAGCGTTAAAGGAAAATCTAACTTAAAAAAATGTGGAAAATACCTGACAGATGGTACATCTGAGCTGAAGCTTCTGAGC
Organism: Phalacrocorax carbo; assembly: GCF_963921805.1. Lineage (NCBI taxonomy): Eukaryota > Metazoa > Chordata > Aves > Suliformes > Phalacrocoracidae > Phalacrocorax > Phalacrocorax carbo. The sequence continues at coordinate 19,243,759 of NC_087513.1, read as the reverse complement.
TGAAGGAATCACAAAAGCAGGAGGAAAACCAACACCTTTTGGTTTGCTTTCATACTATCTGTACTAAATAGAACTATTTACATCAAGCTGTATGAAATACCAAGGCAAATCTTTTTCAGTAGATTATTTTATTTATCTAGTCTCAAAAATCTAAATTAAAGGAAGTAACGTCTTTCCTGAAGCCTTACAACACCACTCAAAGACTAAAAAATAAATTACCAATGACAGTTGGCTGCATCTGAAGGAATAAATTTTGCCCATCAAGTTTTAAAACAGCGAAGTTCAACAAAAGCTGCGCAAAACTCACAGTGCAGAATCGGATTATCTGGCCCGCAATCACTCTGGAGAAGTTCACTTGTTCTGTATTTAACACAGGAATACTACAGGCCTGTGTGAAGCAAAGGCCTCGATAGATCTATGTAATGAGAACTAAAGGGACAATAACATCAAATACTTAAGGTGACTACGACCATTCCTGTGCTCTAGTATATTATGCTGATAACACTTTATAATGAAAGTGCATAAGGGAGATTACGCTGGAAATTGGTGATAATAAACACAACACTATTACATTGTTTCTCATTTGTTGCAACAGACTTTTTATGTGCAATTATGTAATTATGATTCCTAAAGAAAATTGAGATCTTCATTTCTTTGCTGTTGAGAGGTTTAATTCTTACATAATCCAACAAGACAATAATCATAAATTTGTTGCCTCTAGTCCATTATATTCTACAGATATGATGTGATGAAAAGTTCATACAAATTCAGGTTTCAAAAATGCATTATTCTGAAGACAACTCTGAAACAACTACTAGATGTTGCACTATAATCTTGAGGTGTTATTGTTAATATATTTTTAAGTACCTCACCACAAAAAGATAGATTCATACATTTGACATGAAAAAATAAAACCAATTTGATGGCTAGACACCATCAAATATCTCTGAAACATTAGTGTGAGATCATTTACCTTTGAAATACTATAAAAATAATGAAAAACAGCACCTTATGAGATACTTTCCCTGATTCTATATAATTTTAAAAAAAGATGCTGACCAAATGAAGCCTCTGTTCAGATGGATAGCAGTTATTTCCTAAAAGGATGCATTGTTACTTGTAACAAATTGAAAATTGCTGTTGGAGTCCAACTTTTAATAGAATAAAATCAGCTTTTTTTTTTTTTTTTTTCTCTGCAAATTTTGATTATAAGCGAAACAGGCACAAGAGACCTCAGCTACAATGAACTCTTTGCTCTATTTCCTTCATAATATTTCAGACTTGGAATTAATAGCCCTAGCAAACTGGAGAAGCAGAAACTAAGAAGCCCTCATGTGATCATATCACTTTGCTTGCTAATATGGCAGCATTTACTAAAGGGGATTAAAAGAAAATATGGACACTTTTATTGTTCTCCTTGAGGCAGAAAATACTGCAGTGCAGAGGTTCATTACTAAATATTTTACCACTGTCCAGCTGCCTTACAGTCAATTATGTTCAGTTAATGTGCATCTTAATGAAGATCTTGACATACAGTTATAATCACAAACTGTCTGCTCCAATGTCAGTCTTCAGTTCATGATTGGTACTTTGTTGGCATAATATAACAAACACTTTCTAATTATGTTTCAGTTCATTAAAATTAAAGCAGAGTTCAATAAAAGCAACTTGCAACATGTTATTTATTTTAGCAGAGATAACCCTATTCCAGAGAAGAAGATTCAAGAAGTAATAAAAAAATGAAAAATGCACAGACTAAAACTATTAGTATTGTGCCTGGTCGGTAGAGAGGATCACTTTCAGCTGGTTGTTAAAGTTATTATGCAAATATTCCCCACAGCAAACCAACACACTCCAGCAATGTTGTGTTTTGGAAGAGAAGATATATGAAAAAAAGAATACCCCCAAAACACAAAGGTAATTGTGCAGCAGATTTCTCTTTGATTCAAAGGCCACGGAGGTTGCTATGCATGAAAAACAGACAGTCACAGATCTACAAAGACGAATCTATTCGGGAAATGAGAGCACTGGTAAATGACAGAAAATGAGATATTTAGCAAAACATGCTCCATTGTTTCTTATGCAGATCTCCAATCAGAACATATCCTCGGAGTTACCACTCATGTAACCATGAGTACCTCCGTGTTGCAGGTTATGGGCACAGTATTATTTAACATCAGCACATCTGCATCTCAGTCACCAGCGGATGGCGGCCCAGGCCGCAGGAGGGAGAACACTTCTCAGGAAGTATCACTGACTACCATGGCTTGAATACAGATTGTGCGCCATGCAACTAGCTTGATTTTCACGCCCCTTTTTAGGTGAAGGTAATTCCATTAGCTTCACACTGGCAGAGAAGAAAATAATTTATTTTTCAAGGTGTTAGGAATAATGGGTGTGCTTTGGGGACAGAAATGGCACTACAGGCTGGTCTTCAGCATCCCTGCTTTATGAGGGTACAACTGAGACTTCAGCAGTTTGTTACTTCACAATATTACCAATAGGAGGGGGAAAAAAAAAGAGCCTGTGATCACAAAATCACTGTGGCATGAGGAAATCATATTTCAAAATACCCTTCCAATGAAAGACATGCCTAGTTACAGCACTAGGAATAAAAATATTGTTGCTCCAAGAAGAATATGTGAATTTTACATGAGCATTTTTAGAGCAGAAATCTGCTATTTATCACATGCATTATGCAGTTCTCTAATTTTATCTATTACCACGGACCTCTTGTATCAAATCTTTCCTGGTTTCCTCATAAATATGTTTCTAATACAGTAGAATGTAATTCTTACAGAAGTGCAGGGAATAATACCCCAAGTTCCAATTTCCTAAGAAGACATCATCAAAGTGCCAGAACTAACAGATAACCTAAATAATTTTAACTATTCAATATCCAGGGGAAAACAAACAAACAAAAAACACCAAGAAACTATTAATACTCTCAAAATACTAAGTAAAACAAAGGTGAAATTCTTCCCACCCCATCCTCACCTGACCCTAGGCGAAGAGACACAATACGAGCTTGCTTAGACTCTCTGCAGCCTGTATATATGCATGACAATTGTATTATCCAGTCAGTTAAGATTGATCTGAGCAGGCAAAATATAAAAATGCACAAGATTTCAGGTCGCTGGAGAATTTAGAAAAGCTGGGTCTTGTACATTCAGCACCTTTCCTGCTTCGAAGAACAAAGTGAGAGCAAGACGTGGTCACAGGCTTGAAAATCCATTCTCCAGCTGAGTATGACTCAGGTTGTAGAAGAGTTAAAGTTTAATCATTTGAAATACAAAGAAACCATCTACAGGAGAAATGTATTTTTTAAAACTACACAAAAGGTAGGAAACATATGACTGATAGCATTTTCTGATTGTATGTTTCTTATTGTATTCATTGAAAAAAAAAGGTTGGCTTACATATGTATCCAAAAAATATCATTCTTGCTTTAGACATATCTCCTGAATGCCTGTAAGTGTTTGCAAAGGTATTAAATTAATGGGAAATTGATTTTTTTAACCTTTGTGTTACCTCTACGCTAATTTTCTCCCCCTTCTTTCTTCTAAAAGAAGAGATGTGATAAATTCCCTTCACCTAATGACAGCAGCATTAAAATGGGTTTGATTCACCTTCCAATACCAAGTGTCATCATGGTAAATGAAACTGAAGAAAGGAGATTTCTGCCTTCTGCTGAGACTTTGTTTTGTACCATGTTCTCCAAATCTGACCTACCCAAGCAAGTAGCAGATGCCACTTCCCCTTATCATTGCATGGGGAATAATTATTTTGGTTTTCTCATTGCAAGTTCAGAATGTAGCCAGTGCTGTAGAATGAAACAAAAGTCTCAGACACATGCTAACATTTAAATGATTCAACATTTTGTATGCTTCATTCTTCTATTGTTCTGCAGGAAGAATTAGTAAAATATGTGCTAATCCTCTCATCCGGAAACTAAAAATGGTTCACACAAAGCTTCCCTGGCATAACCAGAATACCAAGAAAGATAGTGATAGACCGTCTCTGCAAAATAAAGCTGTCTTCACACTGAAGTATCTCAATGTGAAGCTCTACTATGGACAAGCATACCAACTAACGTGGAAAAAATGAAAGTTATGAGGCATACGAATAGCTGAGTTGACCTCAACTAAGACGAGAGTAAAAATTACTTATGCCCTCCCTCTACTACATAATTTTCAAATCAGGATAGTAAATTAATGAAGGAAACACTGCCTTTAGTGGAAAGCTACAGCCTAAAGTATTGCAAGCTTTTACCGAGGATCCCCAGGAGTGACTTTTAACTGCTTGAAACATTTTTTAAATCCAGCTAAGCAGTATCCAATTTCAGTTTGTAATAGACATCAGACAATTTTGCTCCTCTTTTTAGCACACACACTTACAGGCACTCGCACATGCATGCGCAAACACACACCTTCTTTCATTAGCAAAGGAAGGAAAAAATATTTTTAAACAATTCAAGAATAATCTAAAGGTTCACACAGAAAACCATGTGAGCAGAAGAAAAAAATCAATGAATATTTTCAATAATAAAGATTAAAATTTTAAAAGGTTACAGGCTTGTGAAAGCAATAAGGGCACCTGCTTTATAAGGTACTACATAAAACCAGTGAGATAACAAAAATCACCTAGTGACATAAAATCTTTCGGCCTTTGTAAGCTGCCTTCATCTACTGCACATGCAGGCTGTCTGCCTGAAGCCTGCAGCAGAACCACTAAGCCTCAGGAACCTTCTGTAAACCAAGGCTCAGCAGGGCTAGGAAATCATTCAGTGACACTACTGAATAATCAAAGCCAGGGTTACACATGTTGTTGAGTCCTGCAGTGAGCAGCAGTGATGTATAACTTCTGGTCCATAACTATGAAAAAGACCAAAAATTAGGCAACAGATAGCTACATGGATGGAAATCCAAACCCATGCAGATAAATAATTTTTTCCCAACCACGTGATGCACACCAAACACCTGAGGAGAGCCTGTCTTTCTTATCGTTCTGCTTGTCTTCCACGCAATACTGGGTGGCAAACAGTTGCCTCCTTATTCCCAGCCATCTTTGCTGGCCAAATACACCTGGAATTGTAGCACTGTTTCCTATTGCACAGGGGTAGACGCACCTAAAAATTAACTGAGTGGCCTTAGTCTATGCCATGCTGCAGGATCTACCAGCAGAGAAATTGCGTGAACCAGTTGGCCTCTGAAAGCTTTTTTATACTAGGATAGAAAGTGTAAATTTTAAAAACAATTAACCAGCGTATTTTGAAACTGAAACTTGAATCATAGAAAAAGCTCTTATGAAACAACTTTCATACTTAGCTGTACCTCTAGATTACCGCTTAAAGACTCTAATGATCAAGGCAACACCATAGCATCACTATTAACCTGTATTGAAATATACTTCAATTCATACAGTTACCACTGAAGCAGCATTATCTACCTTAGTAAGTCCAAGATTTTAGATTTTACCTCCTGATTTGAACAGAGAAGTTCTAATGAAAAATATTTTTTTTTATTATTTAATGTGCATATTACAAAAATGCATGTGTCAGGCATCTTCTGCATTGCTACATAATAAACAATTCTGTTACTAGCAGTGGGCATCCAGATCACTGGGCATATTCAAAATCAAATGCAATGTGGTTTTCAGTTGCTTCAGTTTACTAAGCAACAGACAAAAACAAATCTCTGTCATATAAGTCAATAAACTGCCAAACTAAAATTATTTTTGAACAGAGTTGATCTCAGCTGCATTACTTCAGAAAGCCTGTAATGAAAAATGTCTATCCTCTTTGTAAGCCTAAGATAATAAAATGTTTGGGTTGTTTTGTTTTTTTTTTTCTTTTCTTTTTGAATATAACAAGCAGTTAGGGAACATAGGTATTTGAAGGCTATACTAATTTTGTCGACCAAATGCTTGTGAAGTTTTGCAAGTGATGTTGATTCCAAGGTTTTCTTTCTGAGCTCAAGAGCATTTGTTTCTCTGGAAAACTACTGCCACTGAAAGCAGAAAACTGTCACTGTGAACCTGTCCTCAAAATAAGACTCTGTAAGGCACTACTAATTTGCTATCTATAGAATATTGTGGGCATCCTGCAAGCTTTAATGAGTGCAATAAACATAGGAGCACAAACAGGCAATTAACCTAATTTTCTTTGCAAACAATGTCCAGAACAGTTTTTGTGCTATCATTTACAATATGAAAATGAAAAAAGTGCTGCTGGGTTTTTAAGACACAAACAATAGGTTTATCTGTCAGCAACATCACTTTTAAATATCACACACTGCTCTACAAGCTTGAGAAATGGGCCCATGTGAACCTCATGAAGTTAACAAGGCCAAGTGCAAGGTCCTGCAGCTGGGTCAGGGCAACCCCTGGTATCAATCCAGGCTGGGGGATGAAGGGATTGAGAGCTGATCTGTGGAGATGGACTTGGCGGTACCAGTGGATGAAAAGTTGGACATGAGCCAACAATGTGCACTCACAGCCCAGAAGGCCAACTGTATCCTGGGCTGCATCAAAAGCAGCGTGGCCAGCAGGTCGAGGGAGGTGATTCTGCCCCTCTACTCTGCTCTGGTGAGACCCCACCTGCAGTGCTGCATCCAGCTCTGGAGCCCTCAGCACAGGAAAGACATGGACCTTTTGGAGCAGGGCCAGGATAGGGCTATGAAAATGGTCAGAGGGCTGGAACACCTCTTCTATGAGGAAAGGCTGGGAGAGTTGGGTTTGCAGCCTTTCAGTACCTAAAAGGGGCTTATAAGAAAGATGGGGACAGATTTTTTAGCAGGGCCTGCTGTGATAGGACAGGGGGTCATGGTTTTAAACTGAAAGGGATTAGATTCAGCCTAGATGTAAGGAAGACATTTTTTACAATGAGGGTGGTGAAGCAATGGAACAGGGTGCCCAGAGAAGTGTTAGATGCCCCATCCCTGGAAACATTCAAGGTCAGGTTGGACGGGGCTCTGAGCAACCTGACCTAGTTGAAGATGTCCTTGCTCATTGCAGGGAGGGGGTGGACTAGATGCCTTTACAGGTCCCTTCCAACGCAAACTATTCTATGATTCGATGATTCCTTGACAGATACAGACAAGCCCTAAGCAAATGTCCTTTACCTTGGTAGAAAAAATCCATGCAATATTACAGATTAGGGTCTAATTGCCTAAAAAGCAACTCTGTAGAAAAAGATGTGGGGTCTTGGTGGACAACAAAATAAACATGAGTCAGCAGTGTGCCCTTGGAGCAAAGAGGGACAACAGCCTCCTGAGCTATATTAGTAAGAGTGGAGGTAGCAGGTATAAGGAAATGATCCTTCCACTCTATTTACCACTTGTGAGACTACATCTGGAGTGCTGAGCACAGTTTTGGGCTCCCCAGTACAATAAAGATATGGATGTACTCGAATGAGTCCACCGGGGGTCACCAAGCTGGTCAACGAGCTGGAGCACAGGACCTTCCAAGGGAGTCTGAGAGAGCTGCATTTATTCTAATTCAGAATAGAATTTTTAATGCATAAGGTCAACACCGTAAGTAGTTATCCAAGCACAACACTGCTTATAATCTCAAACTACTATAAAAAAGGTGATATATATAGCTAACCTGTAAGTCAAATAAAGGAGTTGCCTAGCTTCCAAATAAATGTTATATTTGTATAGGTTAAAACCACCTTCTGAACTCCCAGATACTACTGCTGTTTCATAGCTGAGCTGTGCAACTATATAAACTCATTCTTCATAACAGAATTTTTTCTTTCTCTCTTGTTGCTAATTGTGTTTTTAAAAGCATTCTCTTTTCTGTTAAAATTAATGTCAGTGTCCATGCAGTTTATCAGATTCGTTGCAATAAACTCAAAAGAACAAAGCTTTTGTTTTTGGTATAATGATGTATCATATAGAAGAAGTGAAAACTTCTTAACAGAAATCTCTTACAGTGACTCAGCAGAGACCTTACGGAACAATATGTGGATTTGTTTTCATTTATTTGCAATATCTGGCCCTTCTGATAAAAACTTGGAAGAAAGACAAGAATTAGTAACAAAAGCCGAGAACTGTCAGAAGCATGACTAAATCCAGCAATCCTGGGTGACCAAGGAAAGGTTTTAGATGAATTTGACAGAACTGGTCATTAACCGGAGTTTTGATATATAATTATATAAGTTTTAAAAAAAATAAAAAGGAAAAAAAAAGGCTTGATACAAGTATACTTTTGAACCAGGTACCTTTTAGTCAGGAATTTGATGCACAAATGTACATATCAAAAGGCTCTATATGCCTCAGTAAGCGTCTTATTGTTTAATGGAATGTTCTCTGGGCACCAAGGGTTTTACCTCTATCATGCCTACCATTACCTCATGAACTGTGGACACCCACAGTTTTCTCTCCCTCGTTTCTACTGCTGCTTCAGTGAGAATGTTTCTATCCTTACATTAATTCCTCCAGAGACTACCCCTAAGCTGTCGCTGCTGGAACAGGAACTGAAGCCAGATCTCCCACAGCCCAGGTAAAAACCATAATCACCCAACACTGAACCATGCTGCTTCTCACCCCTCTTTGCTCCACAAATTGGCAGGTTTTGGTTGTGCAAAGGAACCACTGACCTCACATAGCTGCACAGCGCTGGGACTTCCCAGCACATTACACACGACAGCTACGTGCCAGTCTCTGTCCCAAGAGCTGCAACTGAACACCCTCAAGGCAAAAAAGAAGCTGAGCCCAGTAAAAGCCATAATCTCTAAGATACAGAAAATGTTGTTATCGCCCACCTCTCACATTAACATACACACATATCTCCTCTGCTTCCAGTTCCTTAAAAGCAACAATAAGAATTCATCGGAACTTCAGAAGTGCTGTGGTACCTGTCAGGTTGCAGATGGCAAAGGAAGGAAGGTGCCATCCAGAATATCCTGTGACAATCAGGACAAGGAGCCTGATCTCCAGGGAGCAGAGAGGTTTCAAACAAACCAGCTGTGCTTATTGTTTCCTACAGGCTACATGTAGGCAGACCCAGGCAGGCTAGGCAGATGGTTATCCCAATTCCTTTAGACCTCATTCCAAGGCACCTATTTTTCCCCAGGAATATACAAGGAGTCAAGAAATCATAACGTAGGTTTCTGGGTTTAGCTACCAAAACCTTTTCCTGTACCTTGAGATTAGTATTCACCAATAGTCAACTATGAAATTTTAACTTGTTTGTTTATAATTTACCCGGCAACTGCCATGTCCAAAACCTGTAGAAAGATCTTCTACATGCACTGGCTACAGATTCCACACGTATATTTTTTTTCTCCTAAAATCTACATCATCCATTCAGTCCTGAACTGCCACAAGATAGGATTGTTACCCAGCTTTCAAAAAGGAAATGCACGAGTTACTCTAGTTTTGCTCCAAATTATAATAAAGATACTAGAAAAAAGGAAGTGTTCTTTGCCAATGTCAAACAATGAAAATATAGAACATGTATTACTATAAGCACAACACAACAGTAGGTCAGTAATTTATTTTTCAGAAACTGCAACTTATTCACTCAGTAGATGTCTCAGTAGGATACTATAAAATCATAACAACAGATATCCCATAATAATCTTTAACATCACAGTGCAAATGTAGAAAACATCACCACGTAATTCCACGAGAAGAGGCTTTTAGTGGAGAGAACTGGCTACACAAGCAGGAGTCAGATGACCCAGATTCAACCCAGCTCCTCCACTGACTCAGGGCTTATCTACCCAGGGAAAACAACCTATAATAGCTTCTCCTACAGAGACTCCTATTCCATTAGTCCTAAAATTTCTTTGTTCAGGTAATTTAGTTCACTTTAGAATTTAACTGAAGACAGCACAGAATACTTACCATGTTTAAATTTCATATCCCAGCTTATTTTGCAACAGGTTCAGTGTGTAAACAAGATTTGATGATAAGGCTCAAAATAATCAGTGTATCACTTGGTGCTTTGATTTATTCAAAGGATAAATGGCAATAATTTATGTTAACATAAATCAGAATAATATTTTGAATCTGCAAATATTCAAGAACTATGTCTAGATCCTGAAATAATGTCATACATATCTCATACAGACATGTAATTGGCAATCTTTATTTTCTTAATTGTTTAATGATTATGTAAAACACTATTTTCTGACTTCTATTCCTCAGCAACTCAAAGAAACATTAGCTACTTCCAGATACAGAATAATTTAAAGAGATATTTCTTGAACAAGGAGGCAGAAAATTGGCTACCCTTAAGGGAAAATTAAAGAGGCTTCCACTGTCTATGCACAAAATTATTTGTTAAATTGCATGTTAGGCTGCAGTCAATTAATACACTGCATTTAAAAATTGTTTTAGTTCAGATTGCACTTATCTATTTTTGTTAAGTATCTTTGAACTGTAATTTAAATTAAAAACAATTCATAACTGAATATAAAAAAATTGTACTAGGTCTATATAATACAGGGAAACAAAAATAGGCAATTACATCTTGTTCTTGACCAAAACATAATCTTAATTTATAAAGGTGCTTAATTTCCATGAGTGAAATGTCTTAAAGCTACAGGTAGTCTTAGTAATATTTATGTTTATTATGGAACTGACATGCAATAACTTCATGTTTCCTGGCATCCCTGGCATTTCAGTAATCAATATGCATACTTGCTTGTTTGTGCAGATTAAAGCTAAGACTACTTAGTCTGAAGAGTTTGTTTTCAATGGAAACTACACCAGAAAAGGCAAGATAGCATTGTCTCATAGAGTTAAACTCAAAGTGATCTACAACTGAGTATCACAAACAAAATAGCACTAATGGAATTATTAAAGACATATATTTCTGTTGAAGACTTGTAATATCCCTGCACAAAAGTTTGAATCCGTAAGTATTACACATTAAATAAACCTAAGCCTACTGGTTTTGGCTGGGATAGAGTTAATTTCCTTCATAGTAGCTTGTATGGGACTACGTTTTGCTTTTCTGCTGAAATCAGTGTTGATAGCACAGGGATGCTTTCATTACTGCTGAGCAGGGCTTACACAAGGCCAAGGCCTTTTCTGCTCCTCACCCCACCCCACCAGCGAGTGGGCTGGGGGTGCACAAGGATCTGGGAGGGGACACGGCTGGGACAGCTGACCCCAACTGGCCAAAGGGATACCCCACACCATATGGTGTCGTGCTCAGCATATAAAGCTGGGGAAGAAGGAGGAAGGAGGAGACATTGAGAGTCACGGTGTTTGTCTTCCCAAGTAACTGTTACGTGTGATGAAGCCCTGCCTCTTTGTCAGATGCCTCTGAGAAACATGATATGATAGAACACTGCAATTTGCTAGTTACATTATTTAAAAAAAATCTTCATATATTGTCTTGTAACAGTGAGAGTTTCTCATAATTTTTGCTCTTTTCAGTAAGTTATTTTTTTATATAAGACAAAAAGTCTAGGTCTGCCTCACAGAATGGTAAATGAGTTTTACCTTTACATCACGTGAAGTTTCAATGTGGGACACTAGAAGGAAAAGGATTCAGGATACTGACTCTTTGTCTCTTGTAAGGATTTCAAACATTTGACAATTAAAACCTCGTAGTTTCTGTTTTATCAAAAATACATTTAAAATGTGGTCTTGCAAGTCAGTGAACAATCTTTGTATTTGTGGACTGCTTCCAGGAAGCTCCCTCCTCCGTTTTCCTTAATGCCATCCTACAGATATTTTAAAAATTAATGTGTCACAGTGGTCTTTCCCTTCCCCACCAAAATAAGACTGGTCACTGTTACCACATACTGAGAAAAAAACACATCAGATTTAGCAATAGTAACAGTCACATGTTTAAGTTTGCCCTCACTAAAATAAAATTTGTGGCCATGCCCTCTTGCATTCAAAGTTTGTTTCTTAAAATCCCAAACACAGATGGAGATTCAATGTCTGTTTATTGCTAGAGCAAGGCTAATAGCATCTTTATGGCCTTTCCTGACCACAACCTCAGTTCTTCCTTCAAAAGAGGAGGAGGAGGATAAGCAGGAGGAAGAAGTAGCTATAATTCTGTAGCAGCCTAATGCTCTTGGTTCCAACATTATTTCACTTTTTTTTCATGCTAGCAGATCTTCATTTCATTCACTGACTATTTTACTGGCACTATTGTTAGACCAGGCTATCAAGGCTTTAGACAGTCCCTTCAAACAGTGATGAATGTTTCTGGTATTCCATATGTTTTGTGACATTTGAGACTCCCAAGTACTACATTTAATCAGTGCAATATGCTTCAGTGGTTCTCATCATCACACAATCTCAAAGTCAAAAAGCAACAAAACAACCTCCCCCCAAATCCTTTTAAATGTGATACTTTATAACAGTTGCCAGCATAAATTCTCCGTTAGTGACAGCTCAGTTTTTCTTCCAAATCCACATATGAACCACTTTAAAATATTCATTCTATTTATGGAACACATAGAATTATGCAGTGAGTTATAGTACATGAACACTCATAGCCAGATTTAAAACATGTGAATGGATTTCATTGAGGTGTGTGGAACACTCCTAACATTTCTTTTTTTTTTTATGATCCAAAGACATTATCTCTTGAGTAGTTTAACAAAATTTCATTTAATTAGATGATCAGAAGATATATTTGAGTCTTACTAAGTATATTTTACCATTCATGTCACAGACTACTTTCTCAATTCTCTCCATTAAAAACGCATATAAATTTCAACTCCAAAGATTAGTTAGGCACATTTGTTTCCAAATCACTTATTGCTGATTATTCATTACCTCTTCAACATTATAGGTTTTCCTACCTTATTTCTATTCTTTATATATAAATTATACAAAAATTTCAGAAAATAATATCCACACTAATATGAAGTCTTATTTACTTGAATCACCATGTCAGATAAAAGTTAGGTATTGCTGTTCAGAAAATACTTATTGCTGATGTTTTTTAGCTTTCAAAAGATCAATATAAAAGCCCAAACCTTTCAGAAAATACTAAAAAAAACCAACCAAAATTCATAATAATTCAATGTTCTTAGAGTTTTGGAATTTCTACAAAACACTGGAACCCACATAGATCCTAGAGCACTGTATGATGTAAAACCTGTTTCCCTACCTACAGTCACATTTGGAAGTCTCAATCCATTAAATCGGGCATTTCCTGAAACTCAATTCAAGAATAAGACCATAGGAAACTGAAACAACAAACCACAATCCCTTTGTGTTGTTGAGTGAGTTCCATGAACTCTGTTAACGAAAAAAGGCAGAAAAAAAGAAAAAAAAAGAAAAGACAGTGAGGAATTTGTAGTCTATTTTATTGCATATGCATACTCAGAGGTGCTCTACAGACTGCTAGTCAAAATAAGGTAAGGTAAAATAAGTATCCCTTCCTTCATTCTTAGCATAAAAATGTAGCTCTACCAGGCATACAAGTAGAAGCACAAGAAAAATAATAAAATAATTTAGCGTGAACATGAAATTATGAGAAATGGTTGCACAATAAATAAACATAAATATCAAATCCTTATTAATTTCCTCTCCAAATGCATCATTGGACCATTGGATGGCCTCCTTCATATTCTAAAGAGAGAAGGGAATTACTGTGATTCCTTATTTTAACTGGAAATGTCCATTCATCTTTTGCATGAGCCTTTTCCCATTGAAGGATGGTCCAATATAAGCAAAATTTTATAAACAAATCTATTTATATCTCAAAGCTTAAGGTCAGTATCAGGACTATTTCCATCAGCACTGCCAGCAGTCTGTTTGTCCAGCGTTCCCTTTCTCTGCAAAAGGATGCCAAGAGTATTGATCTGCAGCAGAGCTCCTAAGGTTTCTGGGCTCCTAAGGAAGAAGGGCAGCCAGACCCCCAACAAGCCTGTTTGCCTCAGCAAATACACGTTGAACACAGCTGAGGCATTTTCTGAATCACCTAGCTGCATATCTGGCCACCTCTTCATTTAGGCAACCAGCCCTCGGCCCACAACGCGGTCACTCACGCTACTTCTCTGAGGCACCAAGACTCCTAGGCAGCCCCAGAAGCAGCTGTGGCAGCCAGTCAGCTTGGCAAACAGATTTGTGTTTTTTATTTCTATCATAATTTGAGGTGGTAAAACACAGAAGGTGAAAACTTAATACAGCCATGAAACTACATCCACTATTTCAGCAATACTCAATAGGTAACACAAAAAAAACCACAACAACCAAAACCAAATCCCACAGCTAAAATAGATACTAAAAACTAGCAGTTAAGAGACAGAAAATTATATACCATAATCAAACCATATAAGTTTTTGTGCACCTTGTTCCATTGTATCTATGTAACCCAACCTCAATTTATACAGGCAGAAACAGAATTCTACTGGCTTCAGGAAGCACAGCAGAAGCCACATGCCATGCCCCTACAAACAAAAGGTCTCTTAAATATCCCATAAAAACCCTCCTAAATATTGCAGAATATTTACTGTAACTGTTCAGATACTATTTTGTAAATATCAGGCACTCTCAAACTGAAGAGAAGACAGAATTTTCAAATTAAAATAGAAACTATGTCTGTTTTATGTGTCTCGGACAAGCCCGAAGATTCAAACATACACCTTTGTGTCTGTCACACCAACTGTCAGAACTCTCCTTCCAAAACTTCATTATGCTCTTTGAAATGTAAGCTTAAAACTTTGTTAGGACGCTCCCTCTCTCCCTTTTGCTAACGCAAAACTGTGCTCAATAGAAATTCCGACTGTTGCCTCTCAAATAATCTAATTATTCCACTTCAGAGCAAATTATTTCAGCATGTACTTAGCTTCTGTTCCAGACCTGCCATCCTTCTGAAATCCTGGGTTTTTTTCTGAGTGTATCAGTTTCTCTAGTAAGAGAGACTTTCCCTTCTTTCAACAAAGCGCCCAACAAGAGTTAATGGACTGCCAACGTGCTGTAACTGCAGCATGCTGCGTAGTAACACTATCCTGCCTCCTTCAGTTCTCTCCTCTTCTCCTACCTTAGCCTGCAAGCTCTTTGGGGTGGGAATTCTTTCTTTTTTCCTGTTTTTGCACAGCACAAAGAAATTTGGGTCTAAGGCTGGGCACTACATTACTAGAAACATTTACGAATAATATTTAATATGTGAGTTTGAGCTGAAGTAAAATTGTTTAGAAATAGTTATTAATATGCATACATTCCCTACTATGAATGCAATAATTTTACTGTTCAGAAGAAAGCTTCCAGTAAAGTTTGCTTTATTACATTTATTAGATTACATTTTTTAGGATTTATTAGATTACCGTTATATTATCGATGCAGCAAACGTGTCCATGTAAGTAGCAACACAATCTATACTTGGAAAACTTGAAAATAGTAACCATTTGTCTTTAAATACAACTTTTAAAAGACTTGTTCCAGGAGAAATATACTATCTGAATGAGTAAAAACAACAGAATAAAAATTATTATTATTTTTGGATGATACTCTAAAAATAATTGAAGGACATTGTATTGAGCAGTAACAAAATCTGGGCAACAAAAGGAAATTAAAACTAGAAAAGTAAAATTGAATACAGCTGGAAGTCTGATTTACAGGCGATTTTGTTTTACAAAGTAACTGCAATACTGCCATAAAAAGCTAGAGGCGCTAGTAAACAGTGAGTCCAATTTAACTGTATAACAGAATATAGCAATCAAAGAGCTAACCACTCGTAAGGGTATCCCATCATACGCCTCCACTGTGATAGCCTGTCTGTGGTATAATAACCAGTGTAATTTAACTTAAACTATGGAGTCAGTTTGGATACCTGAACTCCATAAAAAAAAGGATGGAGAGAAATTGGAAGCAATTCAGAGAACAGCTACTAAAACAATGAAAGACTTGAAGGGACTAAGTTTTGTGTAAAGGTCAGGAGAGTTAAAAGGCAGTAGAAGGCAATGTGGTGTCACTGAGAAAGGACTGAACTAACACAATAGCTTCACCAGTAATCCAGCGTGTAACCTTAGGCATATTTCCCTCCTTCTCCGTCTCCACCTCCCTTTTCTTTTACTTTTTGGCAATTTGAATATCTGCACAGAATGTGGACAGACACTGAACTCATTCTGACTGTGTTGCACAACAGCTGAATGGGAATCATCTCCAACCAGAAAGAGGTTTAATGGCACTGTGGTGAGGTGTCCAAGCTAACAAAGCATGCTGACTTCTTCTCTATATATTTACAGTCTCTCTGGCCAAACTGGATTATAATGCTTGGTTTTGTAATATAAATAAAAATATTTCAGACATCAGCAAAACAACAGCAAAAATAAATTTATCAAAATACCCATATACAGTGATCTTCATCTGTCTGAATAGAGTGTAGCCAAAGACACATAACGTGACAATGTTATCTCATCAATAGACATCTTTGGGACAGTCCTAAAACACAGCCCCAGTTTGCAGTTTAGAAAATTACCCACCAGGGACTATATTTTCGGGTTAGTATCGTCTGCGCCTTCACTATTTTGGACACTCCAGTGTCCATCTATAATAGTCCCTGGGACATTACAGGTCCTGTAGACAGAACCAGGCAGTGCTGGTATTACCTAGCTCAAAATCATAGTGTGACAGCTAAGGCAAAGGGGAGTCCAGTTCAGGCTGCAAACCTTTTAGGTTCAGGTAAATATTTCTGTGACTAGTGAAAGCCAAGCTCCCTGCTGCTGTGATACTTTTACCAGTACCAATATCAGCTGGTTTAAATTAGCTCGAGCATAAGATTTGAGAGCCCTTAGTATCTTGTCTGTATCGAGACCATCATCTTACCAATTTCTTTCTGTATCTCTCAAATCAATGTTATTTTTCATTAAAGACTACTTACACTCATGTTCTCAAATTGCAGAAAATTCAAGGAGTTTCTGTTTCCTTTCATGAGCTGGAGAACCTCTGGCCTTATTTCTGCAAATATGGGTTTTAAAATGCAGCGCTTATCTAGTAAATCATGTAGAAATAGCTCCTTTGCTAATTAACACAAGTCGTACGGCTAGGAAAATACTAATAGACTGCATGCAAAGCCTTTGCATTACAACAATTATGCTAATGTTCTATGATGCATTTTTCTTATTTTCTTTTTAATTGTAGAGACATAGAACATAATCCTGTGAACATCCAAAATTGATGGCATTTATTATCAAACTGAACACTGGGCAACCTCCTTTCTGACTTGTAACATTTTATGCTGCCAGTATTTTTTGTTTTGCTTTGTTTTTTAAACAGCTGTCTCTAGAGACTCACAGGCATGAGCAGCTCCAGAAAAGATCCTCTCTTCCAATACTTGGCTCTGTAATTTAAAAGATGCAGCCAGCATCCTCTCCCTACAGACATTCACTGAGGCAAATGGGAAGATTCCTATGAGTCATGGTACAGTGCAGGCTAAACCAGCCAGTCTTCCTTCACTTATTTCATAAATTTTGCGATCAGAAATGTAGCTGCCATCTGCACAGCACGTGGATTACATACAGATTTGCATCATGCATACCTACGAAGGGCAGAAGCACAAACTCACCACAACTAAGTATGAAATTCATAAAATTTTGTAATGTTTGTGTGCAATGCTATAGATAAACACAATGCCTAAAAATCAGTTCTCAGAAATAGAAACTCACAGAAGAGCGATGACCATATAACTGCAGAATAACCTACCACTGAAGCTGTTAATTGTTAAGCAATGCATTCCTATTTTCACTCTGTGTCAGCATTTCAAGGCTCTGTTCCCGTTTCTCCGTTTGTGTATTTTTTCAGATCTGTAATTCTTAGGGTTTATTTCCATTGTAGAGGTAAATCTGGCTGCTGCTCAGCTGCATTGCCAGTGTTGTTTGTACTCATCCAACAAACAGTACTTGGGCCAAAGATAGTAAAATACCCAGTCCCAGTGGCCCGTTCTGGGGTACAGGCAAACTTCTGCAGAATGTTGGTTTACAACATGTTAGTCCTAAACTTTTCCCTGTAACTCCCTGCCCGCGCCCAGAGGGGCTGCCCGATTCCATCAAGACTTTTGTAGGTAATAACTAGTGGTTACAATTCCCAAAATGCTGCAGCCTAATGTGAGGCGCACTAGGCTGGATGTCACACTTGAGCTTGTCTTTAAAACGTACTTAGCCTCGGTATTTAAATTGCATGTGGCAGTGCAGACAGGTCTTGCCTGTCTGAGGTTTACGGCCTCACTTGCCCATAAACCAGTTTTTACAGTTTTCATGTTAAAACAGTTGGAAATTCTGCTGTGTTAACGCAGGACTGCACTCAGCCTGCTCTTCCTGCAGGTACATCGGCCACAGCAGGCTCAGTGGGACAGAACGTGTGGGGACATGACCGCCCTTCCAGATCGCTACGTGCCTTGATGCAAACCTGCCTTCAGTTTGACATTTTAAGCTAAAATGCTGGGGAAATTGCTGGCATAGTTGAAATACAACACTGGTGTGATTGGTGTATGTTCTGCGCTGCCGGTTCTGCTGCAGTGAACAGTAACTTCCAAAAGAAGCCTGCTAATACCTGAGAGCTATAACATTTTACAAGGCTGCAGCCGCATTTACTTTAGCTTGTCTATCAAAGCACATATCACCATGAAGGCTTAAGTGCAAACCCTTCTCTCCTTCAGGTGGCCATGACATAGACAAATAACCTTTTTAAAACCACTCACCAAGTGAATCTGGAAACCTTTTTTTCAGCAAATTGAACAAAGCATTATAGAAATTAGTTTAAAATAACAAAGAGCCTACACGCTTACCTAAGCTTATTAATCTTATACTTCAATACATCCTATGTTATATAGGCTTTCCTTTGAGTTATGGCAATATAAATGATTCAGCCTGAATTTCTGTTGAAAATCTCTATCACTGGAGATTGCTCACTCCAAGGGACGCCACCTTTTCAGAAAGACCAGTCCTGCCCAGGTAAAGCAGAGCTCAGTTTTCATATGCGGTGATGGCTACTATTACTGCGCTTAGGCATGAAGTCCTTCTTTTGTCTCAAAGTGGTTCTCCATTAGGCAATCCAACAAGGCCCTGTAGGTCATTCCCTCTGACTGACAGCTGAACTGCATTGCACTTACGAGCTGTGGTGGTGGCCCCTGTCCTTGCAGCAGAACATGCAGCAACTACCTTTTCTCTCTCTTTCCATCTTTTGTTTCCAGACATGCTGCTGGCAGCACAGTTGCACACCTACTCTTAGAACTGATAATAACTTTCAAATGTTCATACAGAAAGCTATTACAGGACCAACCATATTTGTATATTGCCTTTCTCCTATTAACATTATAGTGACTTCTACTATTTTAGAAGCAACATCCTTCTGCCATTTAGCCAGAACACTCTTTCCACTTATTATGACTAGAAGGCAAATAATCACAACTTCTGTGTTCCTCAGAGTGAAGGTTGCCAACCTTCTGCATCAGATTATAACTACATCTTGAAATCACTAATTAGATATTTTAATTTTTGTATGTATCTTTAGTCCGGGATTGCTCTTATTTTTGCTGTATTGAAATATGTGTAAAAGCTAACATTTACTATTTGTCATAAAATATTATCATCTTCTTTCAGAATATGAGAAGGCTTAAACCACTCTTGTCACTAAACTCCTGGGATAATCACTATGCATTAGTACTTTTAATAACAACTAAACTTGATTTAAAGACTTCGTACCTATGAATCTAAGGTCAAATGTTCAAAAATGGAAGGAATGAGCTCAGTGTACAATTCTCACTGAAACTGAAGAGCTAATCAGGAACCCAAACCTCCTCTCATGTGCCTAAATTTCAAACAACCAACCCTGCACCTCAGCAGACTCATCATTGAAATTGCCATCAACATACACTGCAGCAAACAAATCTTCCCCGGAATGAAAGATGTAAAATGTACCTCTGCACAACTGGGATAAACACCTCACATAACAGAGCTATCAAACACATGGATCCTACGCATGCACACACAGGCAGGGCACCAAATACTGTTATAAAACTCTGTAGGTCAAAGTCAACAGACCTTCCAATGCCAGAATGAACTCATATATGAAAACAGTAAAAGACAGGACAAGCAGTTAATGGAAGAGCAGTTTCCACAAAACATTACATTTCTGGTCACTCAACCTCTTTCTCAGCAGAGACTTACCAAATACCTCTGAAAGATAAGCTTGGGAACTAAAACTTATAGCTTTGCCAGATACTAAAAGTCATGGACCTAACAGCAACACATTATTATTTCTCTCACATCCTTTCCCCAGATAACTCCTCCATGTTCCACAGGTAATAATTATCTGTCTCTTTTCATCCCACAGAGCTAACAACTTGAATACCTCCAGCCTTGCTAGCAGCTCCTACTGTCCCACAGGTAAAAATAACCCTACCATTGTTTCTCAAACTGTATATTAAATTAACATACTTAAGTTAAACAGAGCAACTATTTTCAACATGTAGTGTTTTATTCCAGTTTGGAAGAAATGGTACCCAGGAACTGGTTTATTTTTCCAACACCACTTGCTTATAAAACTCACACACACACATCTATCGAACCATATATAATGAAGACTTACTAATGTATATTTGCACATTATAATGAACATATCTATATGCATATTTATATATTTTTATATATATATGTAAAACCTCTTAACACATCTTCATAAAAACCTTGCCATACAAAACCATTAAAATATTTTCAAAGCTTACATTATCACACATCACAAACATGTACTGGTTTAATTAGGCAAGAAGAGATAAAAGCCATAAAAAATTAGGACTATGAAAAATAAAGGCCTCATCTTATCTATGCCCCTTACTCTGGGGGAGGACACCACACCTTTAGACTATTCTTGATACAGATTTGCCTCACGTATTTTAAACCTCTAGATACCCAGATGTCCTACAGTTTTTTCAAACATTTAGCTGTGTCATACATAAATAGCTTTCTAGTCCCAAATCCTCAGTGTTATAAAGTATGCTAATTATTTTTGTTCTATTTGTTATGATTTGGGAAACAGAATCGTCATTGCTCATAATAATCTTTCATACATTAGAAGGCAAATTTTTTGCAATATTACTGACATATATACCTCTCAATCTTTCTATTCAGAACTAATAAACCTTCTTTTGTCTGTATAATATCTGGTGCTGGTTATTGTTTGTCTCCTCTGGATGCTGTCCAATTAATCTATTTCTTTCTTTAAGCCTAATGCCAAAGACCAGGCAAAATACTTCTGTGACAGCCCGCTCACTGAAGGAAGCTCAGTGGCAACTCTCATGCGTCGCAGATGACATTCCTGTCTGCGTGTCCCAGAGCTACTTGCCCTTTTTTATGCAAAAGGATTACATCATTAATTAATTTCAATTTGTGGTCTTTTCTAACACCAAGATATATTTACACACAACTGCTGCCTACACATTGATTTCCCATTTTGTACATAAACATTTGATTCCTCATATCTAAGTTGTAACAGTTAGCGTTTGTCTTTATTGAACTTGATGTTACTGATTTCAAAGTATTCCTCCAATTTATCAGTCTCATTTTGAATCTGACACTAAGAAGTGCTTAGTACTCTTCCCATCTCGATGTTATCCACAATACTATAAAAATGCTTTCATTTAAAAAAAAAAGAGCTTTTCACTATTCTCTAGTTACATCTAATTATACCAGTGAATCAAATGGAATATACAGTCCTCTAAATTTAATGAATTTTGTGATCATGATTGAGTTCATGGAATGTACAGTTTCTATATATGATACATATGTGAAACACTATATATGTACACGATATACATTTCATAAATATGATACATGTTGTAATGCACATATTCAATCTCTTATCAAAAGCGTTTATATAGCACTGGTAAAAGAACTGATATTAAATACTTAAAAATGAAAGATAATTCAGTATACAAAGGGAAAAAAAACATTTGTAAAGGAGAAGAAAGTAAACTAATTCAGAAAGCACAGATTATGGCAAAGAAAATCAAAGTCTGACTTTCTACAACATGGAAACACACTGCAAAACAAAAATTGACAAATAATCTCCAATAAATATAAAATGCCACAATAATTCAAAAACCCAAAAATCTCAAAAAAACAAAAGCACAAAAAGTTTTCTTCACTGTGTAGTTCCTTGAACAGGAAGGAATACATATTTTCTGCAGCGAATTCTGTAAATCTGTCACCAAGTCCACAGTTAGATGTCAAAACAACCTGCAAAGCAGATTTTCAAAGAACTATGTATTACCTTCAGATTTTCAAATAAATGGTTAAAAATACATAGATGTGAACTGCTCAGCACAAAATTTCTGGGGAAAAAAATCTATTGAGCTTTTCTTATTAAGGAAAAACAAATTTTTAAAAGAAAAAAAAATATAATTTTGCACAGCCTAGAGTTTCTTTCATAACTGTGCAGCTCCAGACAGTGGAGGGATAGAAGAGGAGATAATTCATGAGGAACAACTGTCAACCATATAATCTCTACGATGATGTTGATCCAGGAAGGGCAGCAGGGAACAGTGGAAGTGTAACAATTGAAGAAATTTAGCTGAATGAAGGGGTATGGTAAAAGACTTTTGAACTGCACAGGGCAAGGATGGAGAACAGGTAAGTCGTTCTAATACCAGAAGAATGAATATAAATACCCCCAAAATGCTGTCTTCCCAGTGAGTGCAGTACACTGCAATAAACATTCCTCCACCCTAAATCCTACTCAACACTTACTGTAAATGACAATATCTGTGGTTCAAATCTCCCAAACCACCACCATTCAAATACGATTTGTTTATCCTTACTAAATCTCTGCAAAGCAACCAGAGTTTGTACCACTTACAAATGGATTGACAGAGACAGTGTGACACGCTCACAGTCTCACACAATGAATGTGGCAGGATGAAACTATTTCAAACCCCAGCCCTCTTCATCACCTATAACATCATCCTTCCTCTCCACTTTTCCAAGTGTTTTCTTAAGATTGGCACTAGCAACACCACCTACAGCAGAAAACTCTTTTTTCATGATGTGCCCTCAGCTGTGCCACTAGATGTGCAAACAGAGTAATACAATCCACCTCTTTTGGCATAAAAGGCCTGCTGAGAAAGTTCATTTATAGGTGCATAGCTGAAGCTTGGCAGTATCGAAAATAGACGCATATACGTTCTGCCAGTTTTACTATGCATAAGCCAAATGGATTCGAAACACCCCAGCTCATATTCACAGGAAAATGTAAGTTAACTCAATCAACAGTAGAATTAATTGTTTAAGAACAGTTCATCGACACTGATCCTTGGCAGTCGACTTCAAACCCTTCCTCCAAGAGCAAATTTGTTTACTTGCTAAACTGAAGGAGGGTTCAAAGGTTTCTATGTTAAACACTTCAAAATTACTATAAATGATGCATTCTGTAATCACTGAATGAAACAGTTCTAGAATTAACGGTTCAAGCATTTCACAAGTTAAGAAGCAAAACATTTGTTCCATCACGGGGAGGCATAAAGCAGTTGTTAATACATAGAAATATATCAATACAGAAGAACCTATCAGTATGAGGAAGCAGTAAGTAAACTAACAGTTTTCTAGGAAACTCAGGTCCAACATTTGATGGGTCATAGATTCTTAATACTTCTCCATAAATCAGCACTTACTAGTAAAAGAGCAGTAAAGCCCCATTCTTGCCTTTAGAACTGAAAACTGGTGCAATAGGCTGCCACATGTTTACACCTACACAAACACAGGGGTTTTTCCACTGCCACCACGCACTGAGCAGGGTGCAGTGATCAGCTGTTGCTGGGAGAGGAGCTGGTACTGCAGTGCAGTGCAGCAAAGGAAAGCTGCTACTTTCATGTGTTGAAGCTGTTGCTTCTGAGGACAAGGATGCATTGAGAAATGCTACACCTCTCAAGCCCAATCTGGGATTCTGGTAAGTTTTCCTAGCTCTCTTGACTGGAAAAAGAAAGAAAGAAAAAAAAATGTGTATAGAGTCTAACTGGTAAAATACCGTTTCTGTCCTTCTGCAGAGAGCAGCACGACAGGCTACTTCCAGAAGAATGCGTCTCCATATTCATTTACCTTTGTGAACTCAGACTGATGGAAGCACTTCTATTGCCCAGTGCAGAACTAAACGTAATTTAGGGAGAGACTTCCCAGTTTTGAAAATTTCTGAGACTTCAATACTATTCCCATTTTGAAAAAAAACTTCAAACCAAAGCTACCTCTTTACAAACAAGATGTAGGGGATACG
The DNA here is from genome assembly GCF_963921805.1 of Phalacrocorax carbo. Classification (NCBI taxonomy): domain Eukaryota; kingdom Metazoa; phylum Chordata; class Aves; order Suliformes; family Phalacrocoracidae; genus Phalacrocorax; species Phalacrocorax carbo. The sequence continues at coordinate 19,219,574 of NC_087513.1, read as the reverse complement.
TAAGCATTGGAAACTGGGGAAAACAGCATGGTTCAGAGAAGATATGCACTTTGGCTTGAAAACCAGCTTTAAGCCATCAGTTAGTACATTAAGGATACATTTTTTACATACCAGTTTCTTCTTTGCACAATGCTACAGTCAAATAATTTTTTAAGATAGTATATCCTGTTTTATTCATCTCTTGAGATACAACAATAACGGAAGTCACACCAAGAGTCTAAAGGGTTAATGAGAATATTTTTTCCTGAACCTGGAGAAGTGTTTCAGAATACTATACCTAACAAAAATAATATTGCTATTTCAAGAAACACGCAAAAAGTCACATATTGCTCCCTACTCCCCCAAAAGACTGACCCCCAACTCATGACACTTTTCCTTTATAGAAGATAAAACTGTTCTAAGAGAACGGTTAGTCTACCTCCTGCCTTTTTAGCTCTGCTCATCCTCTCTACCACTATGTATGTACAATAACTTAAGGTTGAAAAATCAAATTTTAATGCACTCTAATATGCACATATCTCTGGCTGCTCCACAGGAGACTCCACTGACCCATTGCTCACCCTTAAGTTCAGAGAAATGCCATTCATTTCTTATTACTGTCCTGACGCTTTGCCATCCTCTATTAGGGCTATTAAACAGAGCTATCATATAATTAAGCAATAAAAAAACCAAACTGTGGATCTTGCATAGGGAAGGAAGCTCATGGGGCATCAAGAGGCAGGCAAGCTGTGCTGCTGCATCTGAAACTACAGCTTTTATCCAGTGCTCTTTCCATTCCCACGCATCTGGAAACAGCATGAGAACTTCTGCTAGTCAGCTCTGTTGCAGATTCCCTACAGACACACACATGCGCGTGTGCACGCATCAAATCCTGATTCAGTAACAACCGCCTGCACCTCACCCATCCCCAGATACCATTTCCCTTCCCTGCTTGAGCAGTGCTGAATTGCTGTCCGCTCTCCTGCAACCTATACCTGTACCACTGACCTCAGCTCCTCCTTTCTGCATACCTAAATCCGTGTCCTGTCAGCCAGCCGCACATCGCTGATCTGACTTGCCATGCACCTTTCAGAAGGATTTCAGTATTCCTTGCAGTTCCCATCTTCTGTTTCATGTTTCTTATGCTGCAGGTAGTACTTATAGGCAGCTCTTATAACTGGGTTCTGCAGGAATAAGCTGCTGCCATAAATGAAAACTACTCAGCTAATTCCAGGTAAAGAGCTCGTATTTGGAGGGAATGATGAGATAGACCAGGACACGAACTGATACAAAAAATCCAGAATGCCTTGGAAATAAACACCTGGCTCTCTGAAGCAGCGGGGCAGATGCTTTACTTCATCCATCCTCACCCAAATCAATGTGGCTGACTCTCCAAAACCGCTTCTAAAAATAAATTGTAGCCCAGTAACAACTTCTGCCATTCCTCATAAAGGGCCGCAAGCCGTGCCCTGAGCAGAGAGCAGCCAGAAGGCAGCAGCCCGGGGCAAGGAAACACCCAAAAATAAAACTAAGCAGGTTCCAGGACTAAGGAGGAGGGGACTCCCCCCATGAACGTCACAACCTGCCCAGCAAAGACCTCAGGGTGGTGACTGTGCAGCTGTACCCACCAGCCTGAGGACCCAACAGGAACCTGGAGGGGTGAGCACAGCACCAGAGAAAAGACGCTAGGGTGGGGTTTTTCTAAAACCATTTTTCTAAGCATTTCAAGGGTTCTGCTAATAAATGTTTGTATTTTTGTAATTGGACTAATAACTATTTCTTGCATTTTGTTTAGATACAAACATGCTTGTGAAGATACCAATCAGACTAAGAATAAGCTCTTGTATCTCTGTATGTGGCACATTCTCTTTTGACTGTAACAGGAGTGTATTTTGAACAAACTCCATTACAACAGGAAGCTAGAATGTTTTCATCTCATTGACTTTAGCATATAATGTGAAGTAGTGGTTAATGTAAGGATAAGAAACACTATATGATGGCTTCTTTTCATTACATTTCCAGGAGACGTTCAAAAAAGAGTGAAAGCAGAACAAACACAATAGCACAATAGCACATATTTTCCCAAACTATGAGTCACAGTAGTTGTATGATGATAATATAGAAAAAAGTTAAAAACAAACCCCAAAACCTTAAAATGTAAGTAGCAGAGGTTTCAAAAAAGGAATGCAAATAATTAAAATTTAGAAAATATTAATGCTTACAAAGCTGCAGAAACTAAGAGAGATTTAATTCTTGGGTGTTTCTCTCTTGATAATTGCTTGGAAGGAGGAACACGTTTGGGTAAATTAGTCTGGCTGAAGAAAAAAAGCACAGGAAAGAGGAATTCCTAGATCAGGCTAAGAAAAAATGTGAAGATATCTAAATTAGTGTCTCTTTAATGTATCTAAGTTCAAGCTCCATATAGCTAAGATGTTTTAAAGATGTCCTGTTTCTAGAGTTGTAATGATTTAGCAATATATTGCTTGGTGTAATGAGTCCAGTAGGAAGTGTCCTGACGCTTTCATGAGACAAAATGATCCTCCAGATGAAACCTTTATTTCAGGACAGTATGAGTGGTTTGCAAGCTCATTAGAAGACTAAAATTAAATAAGAAAGCTTCTAACTCCTTCTAGAGTTTGACACTCACCAATTTTGACTTTGGATTTCCTCCAGCACTGAAGGTCTGATACCACAAATATCAATTGCTTGATACTCCATTGCCTCACATTTTTTGTAGTCTTTGTCATATAAGCATGCCAGCAATATAATGACTTCAAATCATGGTAGTATTACATACCTTCTCACATAGCTATAAGTGACCATGAGAGGTGGCAGGCAATGGATAACTGGATCCATAGTGCCTACCAGGTCCAAATGAGGACACTTACTTGCTTTAAGCCACCAGGCAGGTTAGATCAGCATATATGCCTCCACTGTACCCTATAAAACACACGAGCCAGACTATAAGTGATAGGCAAGGGGCGACTGAGTCTGTTGACTCTGGGTTGCAGAACTTCAGAACACTGCAAGGATACGAGACATCTGATGGACTTAAAATTATACTTCAGCAAGATGAAGGCAGTAGCAAGTATAAGTATATAAACTCTTACTAGGAAAACTATGGTCAGCTAAGACAGTACCTCTGCTTTTTTATTGCCATACCACAGACTGTCCCACTGAAAATGAGGTGTCTCCCTTACCAAACAAACTTCAGGGAAGGAAGAAGTGAGTTCACCTTCTACAGAGCAAATGATCTGCATGTCTACTTAACTTTTTTTTTCTTCTTTTTTCTTACTTAAAAGTTCTGAATATATTCTGTTGATTGGAAAGCTCTGTCACCAATACTCAATACACCAATACTGGAGAAAAGTACTTATAGAGACCGATGGGATAAAGTGTTCCTTTAGGTAAATCTTAAAAATAAAGGGGCTTCATAAGACTGTTACATGGACACGGACAAACTATCAAAGTTCAGAGTTTTTCACACATGAGATTCTGGCTTGAACTCTTCTTTAATATTAAAATGAAAGTTAACCAACAGAAATTACTTCCCCATAGTGAGTGGGGTTTTCCTGGCAGTCATAGACTATTGTTGAAGGCAGCAGTTACTGCCAGGGACAGCAGCTGTACTGTGCCAGCGCTGTGCTCAATTTTATCATTTTTACTTCGTTGTGTTGCTTGTTTTCACACTTCTAAAGGTGTCTTTCTATGCCAGCTACTTCCATAATAAAAGCCTGACTGTGATCAAAATGTTGAGGCAATTTCTTCATGAATTGCTCACAGTGGGCATAGCTTGACATTTGATACATTTAAGAGGTTGTGCCACAACCAAGAGAATACATTTTGGGACTTAGCTTCCTATTTCATTTCCAATACATGACAGGAGAAGACAAATGCGGGAAATGTGGGCAAAAAAAAAGAAGATTCAGGAAGAAAGACGTCCTTCCCAGCAAATCCCAAATTTAGACAGAAAGACAAACACCTTAATCTCAATGAAAGTCACTAACTACAAATTCCAAAAGTTTAAAGTACAGAAGGTCAAAATCTTATCTTTGGCCTTTTTGCTCAACATATTTGATCATACGGTTTCTAGATAGTGAGAGAGAGCAAGAACAATTTAAAAAATCACTGCTATTAACCCCACAGAACCCAACACATTTTCTGCCATACAAGGAGGTATATCCTCATGTGGATTAAAAACATTAAGAAAAGACAGCAGACTGAGGTTCACAATGACATACAGAAGAGACAACATTTCCCAGCAGGTCATTATATGAATAGCATAGTCCAGAAATACCTGGGGCATACTTTTCTGAAAAAGCAAATACATATTTTCATTCCATAATCACAAGCAATAGAAAAGACAGACACCGGAATGTGTGCCAAGTACTATGCAAAACCCTACAAGTTTTGTAATTTATCACATTAAAAACAACATATGCTTTATACAGTAACAAGAAACTGACTTTACCTTTCATTTGTAATGTTTTTATTACATTTTTTGTCCAATAATCCATCTGTGATCCTCCTAATGCTCTGACTGCTAGAGTGTTCTATCACATAATGCTTTACAAATTTGCCTTTTAAAATTAATTTATAACTCAAGAAGAGTTCTCAAACTCTCATTTAGAAAAAAAAAAGTTCTATGAAACAACAATGAAGGGGGGAAAGCTGGTAAGTTTTCTGCCTGGAATCAAATTTAAAAAGAATACCAAAAAAAGGCTGTGATATAAGTAAATAAAACATTTATTTCAACTAAGTATGTTTCATATATATGTGTTATATGTGCACGCATGTATATGAAATAGACCTGCACACACTTAAACTGGTAAGAAATTAGTTAAAACATGAGCTCAATTATACTGTAAAAACAGAATCCACATAATGACTTCTGATTAAAAGACTAACTGTAAATTTACCCCTGCACTTTCTTCCTTATGTCACCCAGTTGTGTTTCCATGGTTACTCAATTTTAGAAATCACTGAGTCTTACTGGAACATGAATAATGAACATACTTCTTTATCAATACATTTTATGCAAAGATCAACCAGGCTAGATTTCTGAGTAGTACAAAGTAATTTTCCCTTCTTTTATTTTTTTAATTACTATTTAAATACTACATCAGGCGTACACATAAACAAAGCAAACAAGTGAAATCAAATGTCAAAAAAATACTATAATTAAAATTGACTTTGCACTTTAATTCTACTTCTAAATTTGAGTAATAACTTTCTCAATTTCTTTTTAATGCATGTGTATATTTATTGAAGATATTTCTGTTGGTTTCTAGCACTGACATTAGAAAGGGAAAGGAGCGGGAGAGAGATGTGTTTTGTTTGATGGAAGCATGGCTTTGCAGTTTACAAGAAGTAATCCAAGCAAATATTCTTGATTGAAACTTCATTCTAGAGGCAAGTTGTTATTTTCATTCTGTTGCTAAACAGATCACAATAAAAGCAGATTTGTTCAACTCCTATCTGAAATCTGTATGTTGTAGGATGTGCACAGATACCAGGCTATCTGTAAATTTGGGTTGTCATGATACAGATGCATGGAGACAATCCTTTTTTTTCTGAGCAACCATTTTCAAAGCATTACTCATTCAAAAAATTCCTTCCATGCTAAAGTGTAGTAGGGATAAAGAAAAACAGAGAGACTACAGAATCGCTGCCATAAGTAGCTAAAAGACCAGGGTTAATTGCTTCATCCTTTTCTTTCCCAATGGTATCACCTATACGAGTGCATTTCTTTATATAATATTTTGCAGGCACAAAGAATACCTTGTAAGTGCAGTCTTTCAATGTAAGGCATCTCTATTTTTCTTTTAGAGAGACATGTTTATTTATGACTCCAGTAATTGCAATTCATGTATTATTCCCTCACCATGGTTACCAAAATAGATAAATAAGAAGAAAATTATGAATAACTGACTAGAGAAAAATAAATGAAGAAAAATTTGGTTCTTTCCAGTATTATGTAGGCCAAATGGCATGCCACTATTAAAAAATAATATATATATAGTTTACTGAGTCTTCTAATTTACACTGTCTCTCAAAGGTACTCTATTACCATATCTTTCATATCTACCACAGTAACATTTAAGTACTAAAACATAACTTGTCAGTAGTTCAGCCACAGTTATAAAAAAGTGGTGGTTAAATCATAGAATCATGGAATCATTGAATGGTTTGGGTTGCAAGAGATCTTTGAATATCATCTAGACCAAACCCACTGCCATGGACAGAAACACACCCCACTAGATCAGGTTGCTCAAAACCCCACCCAGTCTGACCTTGACACTTCCAGGGGTGGGACATCCACAACTTCTCTGGGCAACCTGTTCCAGTGTCTCACCACCCTCATCACAAAGAATTTCTTCATTGTGTCCAATCTACACCTACCCTCTTTCAGTTTAAAACCGTTGCCCCTTGTCCTGTCACAACAGGCCCTGGTAAAAAGCCCCTTTTAAGTATTGAAAGGCCACAGGAAAGCCTCCCCAGAGCCTTCTTTTCTTCTACCTGAACAACCCCAACTCTTTTAGCCTTTCCTCATAGAAGAGGTGTTCCAGCCCTCTGACCATTTTCATGGCCCTATCCTGGCCCTGCTCCAAAAGGTCCATGTCTTTCTTGTGCTGAGGGCTCCAGAGCTGGATGCAGCACTGCAGGTGGGGTCTCACCAGAGCAGAGTAGAGGGGCAGAATCACCTCCCTTGACTGCCTGGCCACGCTGCTTTTGATGCAGCCCAGGATACAGTTGGCCTTCTGGGCTGCAAGCATGTTGTTGGCTCATATCCAGCTTTTTGGCCACCAGTACCTCCACAGTCCATCTCCAAAGATCTGCTCTCAATCCCTCCATTCCCCAGCCTGTATTAGTATTGGGAATTGCCACAACACAGGTGCAGGACCTTGCACTTGGCCTTGTTGAACTTCATGAGGCTTTATATGGGCCCATTCCTCAAGCCTATCAAAGTCCCTCTGGGCGGCATCCTTTTGCTCAAGCAAATCCACTGCATCACTCAGCTTGGTGTCATCTGCAAACTCGCTGCACTCCACTCTATTGCCTGTGTCATTGATAAATATATTAAGTAGCATTGGTCCCAGTACAGACTCAAGGGACACCACTCATTACTAGTTTCCACTTGGACATTGAGCCACTGACTATAACTCTTTGGGCGTGGCCATTCAGCCAGTTCCTCATCCACCTAACAATCCAACCATTAACTCCAAATCTCTCCAATTTAGCAGCAAGAATGTTGTGGGGTACTGTATCAAAGGTCTGACAGAACTCCAGGTAGATGGCATCCATAGATCGATCCTCCCTTGTCCCCTGATGTAGTCACCACATTGTAGAAGATCACTAGATTAGTCAGGCATGATTTGCCCTTGGTGAAACCATGTTGGACGTCTCTGATCACCCCCCTGTCTCCCATAGGTTTCAACGTGTCTTCCAGGAGGACCTGTTCCACAATCTAACCGGGTACGGAAATCGAGGCTGACAGGTCGGTAGTTCCCAGGGTCTTCATTTTTACTCTTTTAAAAATGGGCATGATGTTTCCCTTTTTCCAGTTATTGGGGACTTTGCTTGACTGCCACAACTTTTGAAATGTGATTAAGAGTGGCTTGGCAACTACATCAGTGAGTTCCCTCCAGACCCTGGGATGGATCTTGTTGGGTCCCATAGACTTATGGATGTTCAAGTTGGTCTCAAACCAACAAGTTGTTCAAGGTGATCTCAAGGTGTTCTTCTATAAGTTCTTGCCAGTCTCTGCCCTGAGATTCCCCCAGTCCCTGCTCTGAGATTCAAGAGCTTGAGAGATGAAAACTGATGCAAAACATATTTTAGTACAAATGTTCCTCAATTCAATCTATTGTCTACAAAATAACAGTACTTATTACTCTATTAAGAAAATTAGAACTGGTATCTTTTCAGCTACATGAGACTTAGATACCAAGTTCTGAATAAAATTACCAAGACTGTACACAAGATCTCAGACCAAAGCATCAAAAATAGCCCAGTAAATAGAGGTCCAATCTGCTAACTCAATTCCAGATAAACTTTTATAACCTCCCTATCACCAGATTCAATTTGCAGTGTTTACTTGTTCTCATTCTAGCCCCCAAAACTTTTAATATATTTGCATAAAAATGTAATATACTCATACAGGCTCAAAATACCACTGAATGAAATATGCTAGGATTTTATCAACCTGAATCTGCCTCAACGGTCAGGCTTATGTCCTTCTGTGTAAGGCAAAAACCAGTTCTTACAGAAAGCAGAAACAGTTGACTGTATCAAAAGTCAATTGACACCTCAAGCACTGAGGAGGGGTTTTTTTGGTTGGTTGGTTTGGGGTTTTTTTCTGGTTTTTTTTGCCCTCTCCTGCCAACACTTGTTTTGCATTTCAATAAAAAAGGAATTTGAAAATTTGTTTCATTAGCTCTCTTCAGAGATGTCAGGACTGAAAACTGTTTATGAGTCAGGATGCTCAGTCTTCAGCAGAGTGTCACTTCAGTGTGGCAAGCAAGACACCCAGCAGCTTCCAAAGCAGCACTACACTTCAGGAGGGTGTATCTCCAAGGCCTTCCCAGATAACATCTTTCAGCACTATCAGCTGACAAATTGCAGAATGAAATTAAGACTCTACTGTACTCCATGTAGGTTCATATGTAGCATGAGATGTACACAGATGTAGCATCACTGTGGTGGTCGAACCACAGTGCCACTGTCATCGCCAGTGGCACAGAAACTAACATCCATCACAGGCAATGCACTGTCCCACCTCTCACTTGGATAACTGCCTACAAACAGGCGTTGGGAACAAAGGAGAGAAGAGGAGGAAAGCTGACAAATCACTTACCACAGCTATTGGACAAAATCAGTTCTGGCCTACTGAACAGAGTGTCCTTTCCCAGGTGCTGGCAGTGGGGTGGGGGACTGCGGGGCAGCCCCTGTGAGGAGAGGCCAGGGCTGTCCCGTGCCAGATGCAGACAGTTCCAGCCGGCTGCAACCCACCCCAGGGCACGGCTGAGCCCCTCGGCCATGGTGGCGACACCTCTGGGAAAATGTATTTAAGAAAGGGCAAGAACACCAGAGACCAGTGAAGAGGGAGGAGGAAAAGTGTGAGAAACAGCCGTGCAGACACCAAGGTCAGAGAAGAAGGAGAGGGAGGAGGTGCTGCAGGTACTGGAGTGCAGATTCCCCTGTAGCCCCTAGAAAGGACCACAGCAAAGCAGGTTGCCGCTCTGCAGACCAGGGAAAGGACCATGGTGGAGCAGATATCCATACTGCTACCTGTAGAGGACACCTGTGCCAGAAAAGGTAGATATCTCCTGAGGAACTGTGGTCCATGGAGAGCCCATGTTGGAATAGGTTTATCCTGAAAGACTACAGACTATGGGAAGGACACATGTTGGAGCAGGGGAAAAGTGTGAGAAAAAAACTTGAACTGTAGCTTTCAGCTTCTGATTTTAAGAAGTTATATAATTTTCTTTAAAAAACCAACATGTTGCAAGTGACTTCAAAACTTTGAGGAAAAATACATTAGACAATGAAAAAACAGTACATAAAGAGAAACACATTAAATCTCTAAGTAACTTATCAGACCTGTATCGGCTTCTTACAAGAAGGGAAAGCAGCAAGGAATTAGAGGCTTTTGTAAAATGAACTTGGTGGAAGGAGCTCATAGCACAGAAAAGTAAGAAAGTAAGAGCCATCAGTGATATCAACATACTGGGAAGGGAAAATTAATTTTGCTTCCACACTTATGATTAACTAGACAGGGGAAAGTACATTAAAACTAGTTAATGGAAGATGTAATAAGGTCAGCTACAATTCCAAAAGGGTACAAAAAAGAGTAAATTCCAAGAAACCAGTAGCTTACCACAAACTTCAAGTGGTGGCTCTAGGAAAATCATATAAATTATTTTGTGTTAACAAAAAAAAAAAAAAAAACAACCCAAAAAACCCCAAACCAGTAACATGTAATAAATAGTCTTATGGGAGGGATAAGGCTAAAATCAAGAGGCTGGGCTTCTGGACTTTTTTAAAAGTGATCTTGATATTTCAGAAGGTCTGCGGGACAATATGTGCTGATGACAGCTTCATTGTTCCATTAACTCATTCTTTGGTTTACTCTGCTTAAAATAATTTCTACTTTAAATCACTTAAAGGGAGCTAATGACAAATTTTATTAATCAGAAGGAAGGTTTCTTGAGGGGAGGTATTTTTACAGCACAGTTATTGAAATACTAAGTCAGGATGACTATTAAAACAAACAACTAAGTCTAGAAATTCAGAAGAAAAATACTTTGGTTTCTGCACACAGTTTCATATTTAAATGTCAGCGACACTGTGACTTTCCAGGTTCCCATTGTAAGTCCATCCTTCTCCAAAATGCTTTGAAAGCATCGCTCTTCTGCATCTGGACCTCTGTTCTGTTCTTCTTTCCATATGTCTAAGATACATGCAAGTACCAGTTTGGACATTTTGCTTCTTCCATTATGTCCAGAGAATGAGTCTATCAGTGACAAGCCCTGACTATAAAACAGTGGGCAACCAAAACGTCCATCCTTTTGAGAAAGCAGTTTTGTTTTCTTTCTTTTTTTAAAGTAAAAATGAGAAAAAAGAGCATATAATAATTAGATGGGAAAAGATGGGAAACATTCCAAAACCATGCATTTAAAAAATATCTCAGTGTAGTTCAATAATGAGCAGAAAATTACCTATGCTAAATATGAGAAAGCATTGGCTTTAACTTTGTTGATTTCAGAGTAGAGGCCTTTTAAAGGTTATTTGAGCCCAAGTACTAATACAGCCTCCTCTATGTGAGACGAAACAGTATCTCAACAAGGACACTTGGTACAATTGCAGTCCTTGGTGCTTATCCTCCTTGGTTTGTAACTCAGCTGGAGGCCAGTAGAAATAAACGATGCTTTAAAGAGAAATAGTAAATTGAAAATCACTCATTTTTAAAAGACAAGTTTCTTTCCATGTTATTACTCCTCTGAATTATTGAAAATGCCATAACATTCACTTTTGTCATATTATTGATTACTATAGGTTTTTACATTATACATTCATCTTGAATAGTAAGACCTATCTAGTCATTTTCTTTTTATTTTATATCAGTTTTTATTTTGTCCATCAGAGGCTAGCCAATTTTTGCAGATGAAATTTTAAGACGAACTAAAAGTTATTCAATTATAACCGACATTTTCTAATCCTTTCCTACACAGAAACTCCTTGGTGACATCTGATGCAAGGTGACCGTGTCCCTTCACAGATACACTAACCATTGTGATTCCAAACAGCTCTTGGTCTGCTTTACAAGCAAACAGACCTAGGTGCGACTGAAGTCTAAAAGTTTCTATATTCCCACTGGTATTTGCTGCACTATTAACAAGATATGTGACAGGTTCATCACGTGACAGTCGGCATCATGTGCCGACTGGTGGGACTTGGTTAATAAAAACAATGCATAAGAGAGCCAAGAATAGCACTGTTTTCAGTAATAATTAAAGTTATTGATATTTCACGCTGAGATCATTTTATCCAAAGATGACACCTTTTCTTGCACAGAAATCCCCTGTATTTCATGACAAATGCGACAGGTACACACAAAATCCATCTAAAAGCAAAGCAAGTTTGTAACAGTCTATTTTAAACGTCAGAGCTGGTGCTTTGTTCATTATAACATGCATGTTTGCAACATGAAGTATAAGTAGAATAAGGTAACTCCTAACTCAAGGAAACAAGATTACTGACACAAAATGGTTTTGAAACATATGAAGTTGTTTTGTTTACCCAAAATGAGGAGCATTGGTATTTACAAATAAATATAAAATCTTATTATTTTCACCTGCTTCAACATCTGCTTGAGCCCCAAGAAAAATACTCAACTGTGTTAAATAGCTTTCTAATAGTAGCAGGTTTTCTCATTAGCAGCAATTTCTTCTCACTGACTTTGAGACAGAGCAAAGTTCTAAGTAAAATGTCCTAATTATTAGAATTATGCAAAGATAACTTCCATTTATGAAAATGAAATCATTTAGCAGGGTGTATGTAGTTAATGAAGAGTATTAAATATTAAACTAGTGGCATTGTAAGTCTACAGAAGATAATACTCACAGCCATCATTTGCTATGAAGACAAGTCTAAATTTTCAGAAGTGTAGTCAGCTCCCAACCAGATATGAGGGATTTCTTCTTCCTATTATTGCCAGTGGGTGTTAGGGTTTTTTTTCATAAAGTTTTAATTTTAGTACACAGCAATGTTTTAGGCACCCTATGAATAGCTAGCGGTATGAAATGAATACTGGAAGACTAATAAAATTTCTGATAAAAAATTATTATAAAATCACATCAGAGCATCTGTTTAAAGAACATGAGGAACAAAATGAGTATTTTGCAGAAAACATATATTAGACAACCCTTAATTTTCTTTTCAGTCTTATGGAGAAGCTAAGCCATTTTCAACTGAAATTAATAATGTGTTTTATCAGTGTTGGGCATTATTTTATACACATCAGAAACCATTACCCGTCTACCTACAAATTAAGTACTTCACTGCAAACCCAAACAGTAAAAGCTTTCCTTCCCCTTTTCCCCCTTCCTCAAAGCCAGCAAGAATCAAGTCTTGACTGTCAGCCACGAGACGCAGGGATGTTCTGCCACTTAGGGAAGCAGGTCCCTCGTCTTTGCTATCTGCCAAAAGACAGAGAAATGCTGCACCAGGTAGGAAAACCAAACACCCACGCTCAGCTACAAGACCTTGCGTTCCTGCCAGTGCGAAAACTGGAGATTCATTCCATGTGAGCAGGCAGAGACCATGTCCTTCAAGAACCTATACCCTTCCTACCAGCAAGAGGACACTGTGCAGCTCTGGCAGCTCACAGCAGCGCTCGCTGCCTCCAGAAAGACCAGCTGCAGCCCGGTCGCAGCAGCTGAGGAGACGCAGCTGCCAGCCTGCAAGTGACAGGTCTGCAGTGGCCCAAGAGCAGGAGCCAGAGCCCTCATGGCTCAGAGGAAACAGCCTCCAGCACTGCTCGGAGTAATCAAATCAGGCAATTCCTCGTCAGCAAAACTGTAGTGTTCATGGGGCCAAATTCGTGAAAGCCTCACAATTTTTATAAAGTTGGCACATGCTTAAAGTCCTGATCTGCGAAATGTCTCTTTCTTCTGACTCAGGTTATGAGACCAATAATGTAGTTCACATTAGTATCCTAATGCTCCTCCATGTGCATGGTATCCGTTTAGTCATATAATAATAGAAAGAATCAAATAACTTTCTCTTTGCCATAGGTCATTACACACAAAGCAAAATTAATATTTAAGAGGTATCCTTACATAGAAAGGTTTTCAGATGGTATAAAACTTAGAAAACAAAATGCAAAGAAACATTTTAGTAAGAAAATGACAACTAAAAAAAGACTTAGGAATATGCCAAATGTTTATATATGTATAAAATATGCATATAGAGATAATATTTTATACAAGATCCAATGTATATAATTTTTATAAATTATATATCTTATAATTATATTATTGATTTTTAATATATAATTTATCATAATTATAATTTGTAGATTTATATATATAACTATGTGATTTTTCAATAAACATGTATCTATTCCAAGAAAAGAGCAGGCCCTTACTGGAACTCTAACATCTTATTAAAAGTTTCTGTTGCATTGATTTTTTCTTAGAAAAGAGTTAATGAAGTTTCCTTGTCTTCCCAAATATTCTGTTTTGATGGTATTTTACTGGAAGATACCTTGTCAGGAATTATTACGCAAAAATCTTCCTTTGAATCACCCAATGGCAGAATGAGCATCACTCTTTGGTAATCACTTCTACCAATCTAGAAAGGAACCTTAGTACAGTGCCCAGACATTAAAATAACAAAATCCACACCAAATTAGTTCTGCCCAGATCCTGAAAGGTATATAATACATGCACAGATACACGTATATTCATACAAACTATATTACATGCACTCCCTTAACACACGGAATCAGTCAGGACTAGATCTCCAAATACTTGAGAGAGAACTTTGCCTTAGATTGTACTCACTGTTTTTCAAATCAGCCCCAAAAGCAGAAAATTTGGGAAATCTATGTTCTCTGAAATTTGCATACAAGCTCTAGAATCACCCTAATAAATCCAATGGGACTTTGATTCAACAAATGTATTCTACTATTGCCTTTGAGTATCAAAACCGTGCTTTAAATATGATGTCTGTGACTCAGAAAGCCACTGCTGTGTCCGAGGGACGAGTTTTGTAGTCAGAATCCAAAGAATCTACCTAATTCACAGAAGACTTTGAGGAGAATATTTGTGTTCTTGTTTGTTTGTTTCCTTCTCTTTTCTTGGTGGGGCTGGGGGGGAATCAAATAGCTGAAACTGTTGAAATAAGTAACTCCTGGACAAGTGGTTTCCTCAATAGTATGGCTTCCTTCACGCATGGTAGTCTTTGGCTCTTAGGAGCAGAATGTGAAATCTGTGAATCTACACAGACTGCCAGATTTTCTGCAGCATAAAAAGTCTGCTGGATGCAGCAGATCCATGATGGATGCAGCCAGGAAGTGTTTTCTGTCCCAGGATCAGAAAATACAAGGGCCACACAAGGAAGTGCTTTTACTTGTCACATTCAGGAACGACATCCAGTCATAACACGACTAGGGAGACAGCCAGAGTACGCTGTGCTCCAGCTATTTCCCTAGCATCGCCTTTACAGGACTAGTAGGGGAGAAGGACTGTCATTAATCTACTACTATATCTTTAGAGCCACTAGAGAAGTTAAAACGGGGGACTATCCCACACTTACAATCTCCCTTGCAGGAGATGCTCAAATGGGGACTTTCATTCTCACTACTAATCTTGGGATGAACTCACTGAAACAGCTTCCCCAAATGGCTTATACGATACGCTCCAGTTTTCTTTTGCAGTACAAATACGAGCACTTCAGAATGGAAAATGAGAGCCGTCTTATGCAGATTTGCAGTGGCAACCTCCCGAGCTAAAAAATATGAATGCCACATTCCTGGCATCAGACATATAATGTCAGGCCAACTCTGCCAGAAAGGAAGAAAAGAAGTCAAGTAGCTAAAAAAATGTCCGGTTTCAAAATCATATGAGCCTGAAAATGACTTGTTTAGTTCCTGCAGTCACTGGACCATGTCCAGAAGAAAATAGATAGCTGTTTACAGTAATGCACAACTCTTGAAAGCCTTTCTAAGACTGTCTTCTTTCCTCTTGATCAAAACTCTCGTTATGCTCTGCCCCCTTCGATGAGGATACTTATTCTTTTAGTAATGCTGCCAACAGTTACAAGATGTTCCATTCTTGGCTCTACAGCAAATATATTCACTTATTAATCAAAGGGAACAGGCTCCTTAGCAGTCTGCTTTTCAGATCTACTGATTCTTGAACCAAAAAGGATAAGGAGGGGAAAAAACTTCCTAGGAAGCCATCAGAAGCCAGAAAGTAAGAGGCCACAAAAATGCTCAATAGGTTGCACTAATATTCCGAAAGTTTCCTGTTTGATGCATGTGCATATGGTTTCCTCAGACTGAATTCCCTTTGATCTCTAAAAACATGAGTCAGAGAATATTACTCCTTCTGATGCAGAAATGTCAGCAGGAGGAGGAGGAGGAGGAGGAGGAGTAAAACTGACTCATCTCGAGAGTCAGATTCAACAAACTCTAGATATATTATCCGTCAAGAAGATTGTGCCACTTGGTTGATGAACAAGGAATCTGAACTAGGCTGAATGCAAGGTCACTAAAAGCGCCAGTCTATTGTACTAAGAGAGGTCACTTTGATGTGATTAGAGATTATACAGTTAATATAGCTTTCCATCTCCTGTAGCCATATGAGATGGAAGGGAAGCTATTGAAAATGATGATTTATGTTCCTAAAGAAAGAGGGAAAGAATTGGTGGGAGGAATGCAGAAAATTTACTAGTCAGAAAGAAAGGAAAAAAAATACTCCACTCTATTCTACAGAATACTATATTCTATAGAATATAGAAATATTCTATACCCACCTGCTGCTTAGACTGAGACAAAATATCAGTCAACAGCAATACCCAAGAAAATTTTAATGTCTGTTGGCCGTACCACACCAGAACAGGTCTCTGTTTCCTGTAACAGTGCTACAGAGAGAAGCAGAAGGATAATGCTCGCATTTAAAGTAATTAAAAAACTCTGAAGGTCTTGGAGATCCCTAATGACCAAACATTTGCTCAAGATCAGGGCACAGTCTATTTGCACATTATATGATGCCCAGTAGCTTCATATTCAGTCAGAGCAGACTAGTGTAACAGAAGCACAAAAGAGCTTTGAAAACCCACTGGGCCCTCTGACCAAGAACATCTTCCAAGAATACTGTGCTTTTCTGGGCCCAGGAGACATTTGCACATAAAGCGAGTGTAAAAGCAGCTAAACCAGGAAGAGGCATTAATCTCCTCATGTCTCTGACTCCAAATGTTTTACACCTGTCCTCATGAAGAAATAAAGCAAACATAGTACATATATAAAAAAGAAACAGAACAGGACGAATCATTTGATGAATAAAAAGCAGAAGCATCTAATAACAGCAGAAAAAAAAAGAGTTTGTCTTTCAATGTTTGAAACACATCTGTATTGCATCTCACAAACAAGTATCTTTTTCTTTTAATCTTCATTCTAAGTTTGCCTCCTAAAACTAGGTATGCTTGTCACCAAATTCAAATAAAGTAGTTTAATTACTTCTGCTGGCACTAATTTATAGCCTGTAGATTCTTGCTAATTAAGAACCCTAATCACTGTTTCAATCTTCTCCATCATACCTCTATCACCTGGTGTGATTCATACCTGCTGATTCCCTTCAGGCACTCAAGCCATATATCAGAAAGACATTTCCTAGGATGAAAGTAAACTTTTTAACCATGTAAGAATTAAATGGATGAGATTTATATGCCAAAATTTTATCCCTGTAAGTTTTACACAAGCATCACAATTCCTGTATTCTGTAGAAAGTCAATGCTCTGAAGAAGTCTGAAATTCCACTTGAAAAGATTTTCAACTTCTAATACAAGATGATATAAAACAACTGTTTTCCATTGATTTGCTAGTTCACTGAAACCAAAAAGTCAGGAATAGCAAAAATCATGAATACCAAGAACTATACCAAAAATCAAGAATACCAACTCTTAACCAGCAAATGAAGCAAAGTTTAGCAATTAATAAACCAAACAAATTACAACACTGAATCTTTTTTTTCTCTATTTATTAATTCAGTTTGTCAGTTTCTAGAAATTTCTGAACTCGCAAATCTTATTCAGAGAATTTAGGGTTTGTTTTTTTTTAAATATTGCCATGATAAGACTTTGATAGTTCCCAAAGTTTTGCCTATATACGGAAGCTTGAAGACACATTCATTTAAGCTTGTATGTATGTAACTCTACTCCTGGCATAGCATGTACTGTAATTCATCCTTGGTGGCTAACTTTCCATTTTTTCACAAGCATATCTGCTATTAAAAAGAAAAAATCAGTAATAAAAACAAGACAGTATAATCAATACAGATTTTACAATAAAAATAAAGGAAGTCCTAAAAGAGACGAACAACATCTTCTTTTGCTGAAATCCTTACAATGTTATTCTCAGGCTTTTTGTGCAATGAAACATTCTTAACTCTCTTATGATTTTTTTTTGATACGGTAATACTTGAAATTCAATGTAATGTACAGTCCTTCTTATCGATAAGGAGTGTGAAACAAATGGAGGAGTGGTTTAAAACAGCTGGGATATGTTTAATGTACGTAGTGTGTATTGCTAGTTTTATCAAGAAAAAGCCTAGAAACCTCACCTTAACAAAGTATGGTGGAATAGGCCAAAATTAACACAAAATCCTTCTTACTTTTGCCAGTCTCAATTTGATAAAAACATAAATTTTGTAAGGCTAGATATTTTATAAAGGCACAGCAATTAAAATGTAAAATTAAAAGCTTTAAATGTTAATAAACATGGTAAATCTAAATTTGATAAATGGAAGTAACACTGGGTTTGTTTAATTAGAACCAAAAAGTTTTCTACTGACGATATTCTGTTGAGTTACAATTTCTTCTAAGACAATATTTTTAAGGACCTAGATCTCCACATGTGCTGCAACAGGACTTCTCTAACAATCATTCAAAACAAGCTGAAATAAGAGATATCCATATTTAAATAAGCATTATTACACTTGGTAGAACTTTACTTTTCTCATTTACAAAATTTACATAATTCTACACTACTACATGTGGGTGGAGTAGGAGTTCAAAACAAATGAGTCAATATTTTTCTTCAGGAAAAATACCATTAGCAGAGCATTCATGAGCAATCATATAATCACAGGCAACTGTCCCAGACCCATAATATATGATGACAAACACGCTTTAAAGAAATAGCTCAGAGAGAAAGCTTTCAGTATGGAAAAGCCAAGATGTTATTCCAAAAACAATGAATTAAAGTAAAGCTTGACAACTTTCCTGCAACCAATTACAACACGGTCCCTCAGCTGTAAAGTGAGATTATTAACATTCTTATTCTGCCAATCTTTAAATCTTTTGCCTAGTCATTCTTGAAGCTGTTCAGTGCAAAAACGTTCTTATCCTTTTAACTAAAATCCACCTCAGTGGGTTCTGTTATATTCTGCTGAAGAACAGGAAAGGCTCACTAAAAACACAAATTCCCATTGTAATGTGTTGTAAGAATTAATATGTTAGATCTGATTAAGTTAAATTGCCAAAACTACTATATATTTTTTTACCATCTCTTCTATGTAGGCATTTATGCATAATACCCATAAAAAGGATAGAAAAGACTACTTTAAACAGATATTTTATTCTGCAAAAAGTTACAGAAATCCAATCCACTATAAAATTTCTAGCTCATTTCTTGCATGATAAATTTGGAGAACATCTTTCTGTCAAAATTATTTGGAACATTTTGCAGTAAATTGCCCCTCTGTCTGACAGAAAGCATGCATAACTGCAGCCAGAACGATCACTGAACAGAGTTCAATACAGATTCAGAAGTTACTGTATTTGTTTCACTGAAGATACTTTATTGCCACCTTTTAAACAACAAAGTCTTCATGCCATGGTGTGGCAAACGGGAAACACTCTAAAATGGTAAAACAGTCTGGATACGAGCGGTCAAGTAACAGCTTATTCCTACAACAGAAACAGCGGACCCTTCTCAAGTTCCACTTCTCTTTGCCATCCTTTCCTTTACAGGCTTATCCCTCCCTTCAGACCGCTGCAGCCCTGCAGCTCTCTAAACATGATATCGCTGCTGCCAGTAACAAGCCACACTGTCTTTGCAACTACTTTTGCATGGCCTTGGCACTCACAGAATCACAGAATGCCCTGAGCTGGAAGGGACCCACAAGGATCATCAAGTCCAACTGCTGTCCCTGGACAGGACAAACCCAAATTTACATCATAAATTGAGACCTTTCAGACCCACTTTGTCTAAATTTGTCTTGGTCTGCCTGGAGCTTTGCTTTAACTTTTTCAGTGGAAACAGAAATTTTCTAAGGCTGAGGTGACTTCTGTCTAATTTGAGTTTGGGTAGTTTTGGGGTATAATAATAACTTTTACAGACAGGAGAAACAAGTAGTTTTCTTCTGAAGAAGGAACTATTTGTCACCCTAGGGTAATGGTGTAACAGAGGTATACAAGCATGATATGATAACAGAGACCTCAATAGTGGGGACATCGGATGCAGCGTAGGGGGGTAAAAGCATGAGATTATAAGAAAGTGGATCCTTGAAGACCCCAGGACTGTAAAAGAACCACCAATGGTCAGTTAAAGGAATGCAGACCTGGGAACTGGGCAAAACCAGGTGCTGGTGTTACAAAGAGCATAAAGGACTGTACCCAAAGTGTTAGACACTCTGTATGTAACAGGTTTGATTGTCATGTGGATTTGCAGACTGAAGAGTAAAAAAACGATGTAACGCATGATAGGGATCATGCAGTAGTGGTCCCAAGTGGACACTAGAGCGAGGAAGAAGAAAACATCAACATCAACATCACAGTCCTGTCAGAGGACAAAGGAACCCCCACCACAGACTTCATATTCTCCCAGCAAAGCGCTCATGATGGTGGTGGCTCACCACAACTGAAGCCAACAGCCTTTGGATGGAGAAAAGCATGGGAAGGATGAATGTAACACCATTGAAAGGCGTAGGTAGTGGGAAGTGTGTGTATAATAAAAACTGCATTAGTCATTATCAATATTTTTCCTTTAGTAGTAGCCTTTCCCTTGCTTTTTGTTCTCTTTTCCTGTAATAATTAGAGCTGG
The DNA here is from genome assembly GCF_963921805.1 of Phalacrocorax carbo. Classification (NCBI taxonomy): domain Eukaryota; kingdom Metazoa; phylum Chordata; class Aves; order Suliformes; family Phalacrocoracidae; genus Phalacrocorax; species Phalacrocorax carbo. Next base: position 19,199,263 of record NC_087513.1, on the reverse strand, counting down.
ACTAAAAAGAATTATTTGATTATATTGTTAAGATTTAAAATACACTAAATTCTTTATTTTTCACGTAATGTGTGTCCTTTTGGGCAATAACAAGACTACAGATACAACACCTTCCCGAACTCATTTTCTGAATTCCTTCACGTGACTACAAGTCTTCCCTTTTTAGCCTATGTCTTCTCTTGTGCTTCTCAGTGTTCAAGTTCCTGACCTCCAAATTACTCCAAGAATAACTAACAGATTTGGAAGCCAGATGCCACCAAACAACTGACAAAGTAACCAACCAGTTAAATTCAGGTTACTCTGGCTTCTTTTTTTCCTGGTACAGTGCAGCACTAGTCCTACTGAACTCAAAGGAAATTACTCACTGACCCCTTCAGTGTAGCCTAAATTCTACCTTGTCAAACCTAATGTTGATGAACATATAATTGTTGTAATGTTTTAGACAACAGATAATCTCTTTCTCTCAGGAAAACTCAGTTCCTTGTTCTGTACACCAGCCTCATCACTAATTGGTGAGCCAACAAATTTGACATGGAACACGTCACTCAAACAGAGTCAGAGTCCCCCAGGAACAGACATGTGCCATGCCACTTTGCCACCCACTGTTGTGAATCATAACATGTCATGATTATGAAGTGCTGAAGACATGTGGGATGCCTCTTAACAGTAGGAAAAGTAGAATCTTTTCAATAGCCTCCCTGATTACTTTTATTAGAAATGAGTTTTGAGAAATTTCCACACAAAAGGATGTCATGCATTCCTGTAAATTATAATTTTAACTGGTGACACCTTTGCTTTAATTTCACCTTCTGGCCTAGCCTTCACATCACTGTCCTTTTTGCTATACTCATGTCAAAAGAGCTAACTAACCTGAGAGGACAGTATACACTGTTAAAAAAAAACAAAAAGACTTGGTAAAAAGCAAAAATTAAGCATTATCACAATACAGGACCCTCAGGGAGAGGTAAGATTAATTAGTATGAACCAAATTACCTATGAACTTGGGCCTATATTTACAAACTGCTTTAAGGAATGATGCTGAAAGATAGTAGCTTGATTTTCAGGGATACTCTCATAACTCGAAGAGAAACCACCCAAGTCAAAATTATGAGTCTCCACAACCTTCAAAGAGTTGACTATGGACTTCAATATCTCTTTCTGGGTATAAGTAATCAGATATAAGTATGCACTTCTAGCTTTTGTCTACTGCAGCCCTGTGAATACTATTTTTGCAGTTCCCAGTAGTGTCACAGGCTCTGCCCTGAGCGGAGAGCACAGGTCTCAGGGCTGGCCTGAGCTCACCTGGGCCAGAGCTGGGCTGAGCTGGTTACAGCTCCTGCCTCGGGGTCAAATGCCTGTTGCCTCCCCTGCCTGAGCTTGAGCTCTGCCAGAGCCTCTTTCGGAAGGGTCTGGAAACACAGTTACTTAGTTGCTGTCTAAGAAACAAGAGCCCGGGGGAGGCTGAGCCTAGGGAGGCTGTGAGGCCACACTCTCACTCAGCTGGGAGCAGCCAGAAGGCAGCAGCACAGGAAGGACAGTGAAACAACCAGGAGCAGACTCCACTGCAGAGCAGGAAGGAGTTCAACCAACACCAAGATCCCCCTCCAGCAAAGACAAGCATCCTGAGGTCTCCTTGTGATCCCTCCTACCACCCCCCTGCCTGGGAAAACCGACACCATCGACCCAGAGGGATGCTGGAAAGGTGAGCATAGCACCTGAGGAAAAGGTAGAAATTAGCAACTTTTCCTGTACAACAATTTAAAGAGTACTTTTATTTAAAATATTTCTGTATTAAGTGAGACTTGCATTTTTGAAGCTGCTTGTTGTATTTTTATTAGATTGCTAAGATTTTAAATAGACCAGTAGTAAATTCTTGGGTCCATGTATGGTATGCTCCCTTTTGCCGATAATAATATTGTAGTGTAATATGTCATGTATTTATTTTTGGCACAACAGAAAAAAATCTCAGATTAAATAATTAACCTCTGTAATTAACATAGGAAATATTTATTTTAAAAAACCCCTTTGGGTTAAGCTTTATCACAAGATACTGCCTAGATGAAAATGAAAAGAAAACCCTAAGTTAGTAGTAACAAGCTTTTACAAGACTATGCAAGCAGTACAAAATGTAACAAAATGAGTTTGGGAAAGCTTTTAATGAATCTATGCTCTCAGAAAAGCATTAACTTACCATAAGCACAGAAGCACTTTTCATTTATCCTTCAGGGAGTAATGCTCTGTATTTGACAGTGAGGGAGACGAATGGCCCAAAATCCTCAGATTCCTGGTGAAATTACCCAGACCTTACATCCATAAGAAAGTACTAGATATAGTCATGTCTCTAACACCAGGATCTATTGTGCAGAATTTACTGTAACACACTGACCACATCTGTACGGAACGACCATATGTCACTAATTCTAATTTAGAATGTATAAATGAAAAGTGACAGAAAAACCTGTGTATGCTTTATTGGCCTGTATATGCTAAAGATATGAGTACACATAAATAATTAAAAACTAGCTTTGCTGGTAGACACTTGGTTCTTGAAGCACATTAAAAATTAAAGGAATACTATGGATGAAAGAGGGAAATTACATGTTTGCATATAAGCAATGTGCAGTATGACACTAACAGGAAAACAATTGAGTTGTCAATTCCAGTAGGTTTAGCCAAAAGGTGTTTTTGCAATTCAGTGGAGTATACTAACTTTTCCTCTGTGCTGCTTTTTAGTACCTTTAAATATTAATCCTCTGCACTAGCTAACTTAACTGTTTGTCTCTCATTGAAGTAGTTATAGAAGTTTCAATCACAAGTTTTATTTTCATGCTATCTAAGATATGTTCTGTGTTTCAACAAAGAAAGATATCACTATTCAATATGTATAAACTTTGGAATGTAAAGATCAAGACTTCTATTAACTGAAACTATTAACTGAAAGCACTGATCAATAGGAAAATACACAATGATGCATAGCCTATATGTGTCCCATTTACCCACAGATATGAATTCTCCAAACTCTCATCAGAACTAATTCCTGGAGAACTCTGAATTTATGCTATGATCGACGTGTTGCATGTGAACACTGAAGGATCAGGGACCAAAGCTGATTTCAGACTCTTCAAAAGACCGCTTGAATCACTAGTCTGAGACCTAGTGACCCTTATACAGGCTTTTTTCTGTTTCAAAAATGTCTGAATCCCTGGTTCCACTGGGGTTCAGCTTCAACAGGCGCAAAGGGTGCCTTTAGGGGTTTAGTCACTCCTTCACAGGCTGAGAAGTGTGGATAGGAATTTGCTCTAAGCTAGTGTGCAGTGACAGAAACCCTTCCTACAGAAGTTACCCAGAGGTCTGCCCATATACCTCAGATAAGTACTGCAGTGCAGGCATTTAAAAAAAAGAGAGGTGCTTGATATACAGCCTATGCCTAGTATTCTTTTTTGGTCATTTCTGCTGAGGCTTGATGGACTTACACATCTACTTCACCACTTTCACCACTGACACTCTAGAAATCCTGGTAAATATAGCTTGCATGAACTAGCTGACACCTTTTCTGTAAATGCTGAAGTGCCTAAAATGGTCTTGTGCTTTCTCTTTCTGATCTGCCTTCTTGCTGTTCCCAGATTTTCTTCTATTTGCCAGCATGGAAAACATACCTGCTATACAGGGTAGGATTTATTTTATTAATTAAGCTGACCAAATTCAAGTTTCTATTTCAAAATAGTTCCATAGACATGCAGACAGCTGCATGTCAACAGTTAAGATGTCTTACTCTTTGAGCAGAATGGCAACCCCTATAGAAGAATAGTAAGAGAGTAAAGCTAAGAGCCAACTTTCTATAAATGTGAACCTCAAACATTATGCCTGAAACTCTATTCCCCTTCCAGCTGTGAATGAGGAGGAGTACCAGGAGTTCAGCTGAGGTACTGTCCCCCAGATCCCGACTTGCTATCAGACTCCCCCTTACATGAAGTGCATCTGCACACCTCACCTAAATCTTTTCATTTCCACAGAAGTAAGGGAACATTTCACTTCTGCGGACATTAAACGTTGCTAGAAGAGAAAGATGGAAGAAGTCCCCAAATACTTTGTTTCAACATAACATTTACCACTGCTTTTTCCCTCTTCAGTCTTCTTGCTCTATATAAATAACTCCAGTTACTACACAGGTAGCAGATGTCCAAAACTTGCAGGTTTCCGTTTTGGGGAGAGATTTCAAAATAGCAAAGGGAAAACAAGAACGAAACAAAGGCAATAGTTTCACTCCTGTGCACATTGGCAAAGATAGGAGGTGTAGAATCAGCACTGTACCTGCATGTCTTCAAACTTGAGAAGATGCACTGGTAAAGATTCATATACATTTCCTATCTGATAAGTATAACAGAAGCTCTAGGATATTTCTTTATTGAACATAAATGTTCAAGCACCTAGAAACTGCAATTCCCATTAAAAAAAATAGAACCTAAACACAGTCTTAAATGAAGTCTATGTTATAGGTTTTTATCTGAAGTAAGAAGTTGTCAAATTTCTAAAAAAATAAATCTGCTACTTCTTGTGTCCTTCGTGAAGTGTATTTGGAAAAAGAAAGAAAGAAAAAAAAGAGAAAAAACAGTAGAAAAACATCCCTGGGAAATCATTCTAGACTTTTTTTAGATCCTTGGCATAAGAAGACAAAGTTTGCAGTCAGGAAACTTCAGTTGTATCTGATTATCGCCTCCCACTGCCAAACGCATTGTTACTTGTCTATTTTTGCTGAGCAAGGTGGTAAATGCAAACATTTATTTTCATATGAAAAAAAAACATGATATGCAATTTTTCTTTTTATTTCTATGCAATGAACTAACAACTTCTAAAAGGGAAATTGAACACCAAGAGAAAGAATGCCTTCTAATTAAAAAAAAAATTGTAATAGCTTTAGTTTAAAACACCAAAGACCTTCAAGAAGTTTCCCATGATGGCCCAGTGAATTTCTCTACTTCTTTACTAACCAAACAAATAAATTAACCTAAAGGATTTTCTATTTTTTGAAGCATCTTTCCAGCCAGTCTTGTTTGCTTTACTAAATGGCATTTCCTTCAATAAAATTTCAAGATGTAACAAATTTAACAGTCTCAAATTGGGAACAGAACCTGCTAGCTTCATCAGCTTCTCCTGAAACAGAAATTATGCTGTATAAAAAGATCAGCAAAAATTAGAAAACAAATCATATCTTTAGAGGGGTGTTTAGAAAAAGAACCCTGAACTTCTGACAGAGAACTTCCTAAAAATTTCAGTATTGTCTCTATTTTCTGTGTTTTCTTATGATTTCCTTTCATATTATGAACTGCCCTCACACCAGCAATATAAAAAATAACTATTTTATGTGCATGTCATAAACTCTTTGGTAGCAAAGTACAGATATTTTTATAATAAGTTATTGAATATTCTGACAAGCCCCCAGGAACATATTCTGACTTTATAAATGCATGTTTTATTTTGGCAATGTAATGCCTATGCAATTAAGATAAATGAGATAATCATGTGCTGATAACATATCACACTGAAACTTTAATTGTAGATATCACAGAGCCCAATAACAAGTTCCTACTCCAAATGGAGCACACTAATAGATATATAAGAAGGTTCCCAAAAACTCAGTAATAGTGCAGTCATGTGAACAGAAATATTGCAGCTCTTTATTGGTTTCACACTGTGAAAGCCACTAACTTTCAATTTTGTGATGTTATTCAACACAATTTGATCAGCTGTTTTATGCCACTGTGCATAACAACAACAAAAGACGTAAGACAAGTAATAAAATAAGAATTTGTTAAAGCCAACTGCCTTATCCCATTATAGAGATGACAGGCTGAGAAAAAGAGACAGTAAGTTAGATTCAGAATTGTCAGGATCTATTAAGAGAAAGTAATTTTGCTCTGATTATGCCAATGATAGCAAAATAAAGGGAGAATTAAACAAGACAGCACGTTTTTCAGTAGCTTAAAAATACATAGTTACATGAAGAAAAAGAGTCAAAGAATGAATGTTACATCTCTACAGAAACCTTACTCTTTTATCAAGTGAAAATTCACTTTCTTAATTAATTCACTTTTAGCTCCTTGACTGTGATTCTGAGGATGCGCTCCATGCTGCTGACACAAACTTTGCTTCCTTTTTACTAATATATATTGGTTTCTGTTTCTCTGGTACCAATTTATGTCTTCTAGCAACAACAAAAAAATTAGAATAATCCCATGGCATAAACTATATGGGTTTTCCATGTTTCATAGTTTCTGCTTTTGATTATTTTTTTTTTTAATATTTCAAATATAACTAAAATTTGCAATTCCATATTGGCTTTAGATACACACTAAAAGCAAAGATATGAAATACAATTTTCATCTCTTTTGACTGCATTTTTGCAAATCTTTAAAACATCTGGAAAACACAGGGTAATTTCAGTAAATTAAAAAAATAAAAAAAAGGCAATCCAAGATCAGTAAAACGCTAAAATGTCTCTATATATAGTTATCACTGCTAAAACTACAGGTGGTCTAACTTTATTCACTAACCAGTCTATGAATGGAAAATATCAGAGAAGCAACTCTCTCTCCATAAACTCTTTCTATAAACTACCCTAACCGACAAAAAATGATTAGCAGGAGTCTGGCGTTTTAACAGTTTAATACCAGTCTTCGCTACCAAAACTCTCTAGAGACATATATTAAGTACCTCATGCTTTAAAATGCTTCTGAGAGTCCCCTCAGACATTACAGAAAGTAGCTCTCATAAAACAGCTTTACAGCTGAAGAGATCATTTTTTCACAAAGAAAGAGAAACATTCTTTACAACATCATATGACACACATAACCAAAAGAAAATTTCAAATACCTAGGCTACACTACAATTACTGTTGTTACACTACTAGTCATCTCAGGGTTAATGTCAGACAATTTGTACTACCAACATGTAACTTCACATAAGTCAATTTATATCCATCAAATCTACTCCCAAATGCACTCAAACTAGCAAAATGATATCAAAATGAACTTTCTGTATTTGGATTTCATGTGAAAATACATTACATAAATATAGTAGTAAAGGTAACGCTTCATTCAGCAGTTTAAAAAAAACACAACTGTAATTCCTATTGTAGCCAAATCGCCCCGAAAATTTCAAAAGGAAAAAAAAAAAAAAAAAGGGGGAAAAAATCTTGTCAAACCTAAAACAGCCCAGATACAAAAAAAAACTTATGAAGAATCCAGTCCATTTCCCCGTCATCCTACAGTTCAAAACAAAACAGTATATCAATCATCTCTTCAGGTTTGTAAGGAGCTTATTTAATAACAACTCAGCATACTGCTCACTGTTTTAATGTTAGGCGAGTTTTGTAGAACTGCAACTTCTTTCAATCTGTCCAGGCACATATGATACTTCAGAAGATTATTTTAAATTTCTGTAACAGAAGTCATACATCTCATTCAATAACACCCATTGATTGCTGTGTGTTTTATAAGCCATGCTGTATTTTTGTCTCAGCAGAATCTAATAATTTTCAGTAATGCATTATCAGCAAAAAAATGGGTATGTCCCCAGGTGCCTTGCAAGGAAAATTATGAAAAATGAGCCTCTACAAAAAATTCAATGTTTCTATACCATATAGACAAACTGATAGAAGCTAAGTTTGCCAATGTTAATTTGACCTTCTGTTTCCCTGAGGAATTTCATACTCCTTTCAGAGAGAAGCAAACATAGCCACTTGCGCTACTCAAAAGGGTCATGTATTTATGCTATGACAGGCATTGATTACGCTATTTTGATAAGTCAGCTAATGAATAGCAGTAAAAACTAGCTCGGAGTGGAAGTCTGCCAAGATTCTATTTAGCAAACCACATCCAGATATATCAAAAACTCTTTACAGATTAATGAAAAGCAAAAACAAAAAAAAAAGGCAATATATTAATTATGCTTAAAATTTAATTTTCCAATTAGGTGGAAACAAATGTACTTTGCTTCACCACATATTCTCATTTTCGTTTTAAAAATAACTCCTTGTGTGAGAGGGAAATGGGCTCTAGTAAAATGCCTTTTGTGGCAGGGGGGAAGGTATTTTTGAATCTTATATTCAGAAGCTTGACTGATTATTCAAAACTTCTATGAGCTATCACAATAGTGCAAACATACCACCGACATGCTATCTAGCAGAGAGGCGTTCCTGTGTTCATGATCCAAATTATCCCAGTGATACCATGACATCCCAAATTAAATGGACATAAACTGTGAAAAGACAATTACACATTAATACTAATCCAAGAAGAAATAAAGGCGGCATTCGGTGGGGCTAAAGTCTAATCCTAAATCTGGAGTCAAGAAAAATTATTTCTCTGATTTGCTCCTGGAAACAAAAGTCCCATGCACAAGACGCCACTTTAAGCTCTGGAACCTTTTACGCCTTTTTCCAGTATAGACTCTACTTCCAGCAGAGACAAGATACATCTCTAAAACACACCAAAAAAAACCCCAAACCCAAAATCCTGCAGTTTCTTGGCAGATACACAGTGCACCAACCAATTTTACACTGTTACTCTAGGGACCAAGGTATTTACTGGGACAGACTCAAACCCATGAAATTCTACAAATATAGGCATTGCATGAATCGCAATGCATAGGCATCGCATGAATCCAGATACACACTTACTAATTTAATAAAGGAATTTCCGTGACTCCTGTGTAATCCCATGTAACTATATGAAAATGTAACATAGTTTGAAAGTACTGTCTGCCTCATAAAAATATTATGTATTCAGTTGTAAAACAGACTGTATTATGCATGAATTATGGTATCCTTTAACTCTCGAGGGCCAGAGAAATAAAAGACTGATTTGGCAGGACTTTTTATATTAATGTCAAACAGTGGCATAATCTTCCTCTTGTTCTTCTTCACCCCCATCCTTACACACTAATATCCACTTCTTTCTTTGTTCAGCCCTCAACTTCATACATACTTAGCTCTATGCCCTGCATATACACTACTGTCTAGGAGCATCTTCACAGGCAACCCACAAGAGCAAATCTCCAGCTGTGCATACTGCCTAGCTGCAGAGCATCTGCAGGAGGTTGCCCACCTCCAAGATTCAGCCTCCTCTCCAACTAACTTGTTAAAATCATGGAAAGAACACCATCCATTCACCTGATATGCTCTCCACCAGAGCATGTACAACTAACATAGTGTTTGGTCTGTACAGGCAAGCTGCATTTATCCAGCTAAAACTTGAATACAAGCATGGCAGAACCTCCCAGTCAATCGAAGCGCACGACCGAACGCAGCAGGGAAAGCCAACCCTGCACCAGGTTTTCTACAGGCAATTTTTTTCAGATGGAGGACAGGCCACTCTGCCCTTGCTGTCTCTGCACTGGAAGACTACCCAGGACATGCCACCACCAAAACATGAAGAACCTGCCCAATATTAAGAGGACTAGGAGAACTTCCACCAGTCCCCAGAAAACATTACTGTAGGGAGAACACTGAGGCAGACCACAATTGGAGTAATGGCAGTGCCCATCTGATGAGCAGCTGGGAATACTCCAGCACTTGCAGTGATCCAGCACAAGGAGCTGAGCACTGAAGGGATCTTCACAGTCTCCATGTCGACTTATTGCTGGGCCACGGTGATTTTATTTCTTTTCTTATTGCTGACAGCACGCCTTCACAGGCTGGCCTGTCAAGAGCCAGTGGGACAGGGAAAGCACCCAAACAGGGACCAAGAAAGCTCCTTATATTGGCAGCGGCTAAAATATTCAAAGCAGCCAGCAGTGGGAAAGGAGTGGAGGCATTTGCCTGGAAAGTCCTTGGAGAAAGTAACTTTGTTAAATGTAATAAAGGGGTAGAAATCTTATCAGGGCAGGATGAGCTGAACAGTTTCTTTTCAAAGCAAACCTTCAGCCATCACAGGCTCTCTCACTGGGCACCCAGTAAGAGCTGAGGATGTGGCTCAAGGCCTTGTGAACACTGTAATTCATCAGAACGGGCATTATCTGAACCATTCTACAGAACCTATGAATCTGAATGATGAACAAACACTCCGGCATGAGACACTATCACTAGCATCATAGACATTCAGGCTATACTTCTAAGTAAGCAAAATGAGCACAGCCACAAATTCGAGGTGAACCATTAACTGCACATGCATTCCCCATGCTCCAGTGCTCCTTACACTTTCTTTGCTAGAAGTGCATCCATCTGATACCATTAATTTCTCTCCACACAAGTCCAAGCAAAAGAGTAAAATCAGAGGGCGACAGTTTCAACAGGCCCTTGTTCTATTATTAGCTCTGCATAGGCTGCCCATGGACAACCCACATATATTGTAGTTTAATCCCTCAAAGTGTTATAATAAAGAAAAAACATACACCGACCTCAAAAGGTATTGTGAAAATCAGCTCATTCATTATAAAGTATTCTAAATTCTTCAAAAGAGGAATGCTGCAGAAAGATATTATATTGCTATGAAACTATAACAGTCTCCATAGGACAAATACTGACAAAGGACAGAGAGGATTAGGGCCTTCAAGTAAATAATTTTTATTTTATATCTTGGCATTTTTATGGACCTTATCACTGTAAGGTCTGAACAGCTCACAAATACCAATTAACTGAGCCTGTTTAATTATTGTCCCAGCTTACACAAGGGAAACCCTAGACCCAGTCCAATCTAAGTTCTCCTTTAACAATAGATGAGTCAGAAGGAAGGAAGGACAAAGCACAGTATGTAATGTTGATACTCAATGACCTAACACATTCCTCCAAGAAGGCTTTGCAAAACAGAGCAACATCTAAGTTATCTGAACTCTCATGGAGCCATATGTGAAACATTTATAAGCCACTCAGCAGTGGGTATAAATGCTCTATACTGTGTGCATAACTACTAAGGCTTAAACTTGTAAAACAAGCAACGTTAATAAATATTCAAGGCCCATTCCCTTAACCCAAGACAGTTTCTTGAAATGTTTGTAATAAATAATCATGGAATTTTAAAAAACCAAAACAACACAGTATTATACTTATAAATCCACCTATCAAATAAAGTTATTTCTTGCTAATAGCAAGATTGTACCAATCTGCCTGATTCTTCTTGTACATGCTTCACTGCATCTACAAAGTAAGCACTGGTACAATCATTCTGTTTCATTACGCTGCTGAAAAAAATGTGCAAGTGCATATAATACGAAAATTATCAGGTGGACTACAACAGCGCTTAAAGTCCTCAACCGTTTTGTTCTAGTCTTTGGGACGAAAAAAACAACAGAGAAATTTAGCTATCTGAAAAAAATGGAAATTTTCTATCTATAGAGGGAGTTATATTACTTAGGAAAAATTTATATGGTATTTACTCAGCCAGTCAACATGCATCTTCAGTGAAAGAGATCTCAGATTATTTAAAGAACGTATCAAGTCTCATCTATTTTTGTTTCTGGTTTGGTTTGGTTTTGTAACATTTGAAAGCCTAAGTCTCCTTCCCCTTTTCAACAGTGAGTGACTGATCCTATAAACAAATTACTTCAGTGTAGTGCCAAACTGCAGCTAACATTTCAACTAGGAGTAGGAATTGGTGATGAAATACCAGATACACTCCTCTTCTTTTTAAACACAGAATATACAGGCTGGTCTCACATGTCCCTTTGAATGCAAATGCTTCCTTTTCTCTGCCCTTTTTGACCTCCTTATTCAGATATCCAAGGCAATAACAGTTTAACTGATCTGCCTGTGTCTTGCCTTTGTCTTCCTTTTAGCATATGTACACCTATTTTTAGGGCCGAGCCTTTGGTGACAGTAACAGTGTTCCCATCAATCCACAGACCATAACTAATGTAAAACATCATAATCATATGAAATCAGGTCAGGGAACGATAGCTATGACAAGCTTGGAACTCAGTACTTACTAAAGCAAAAAAAGAAATATAAGGTTACTTGATTGGCATTTTCTAGATATATTTTCAATTTCAATGCAACACAAAAGTTAAACACAAGCACAGTTTCTAGGTGCCAGATACTGCTCAGCTAAGCACAGAAGTGAGAACTGAGGGACTGATGCACGTCCTTGCAATTCAGAAGGAGCTTTGAGGTCATTTTTGTATGAGATGGCGCAACAGTGAGAATTCACAACAGTACCTTTGCTAAAGCTCTGAGAAGCAGGGGACCTCTTCTGCCTCCCCCATCCTCCTCACTAGCCTATCTCCATACATAAAAAATGGTACTTCTTCATGAAACACAAATACCAGCATGCTGGATGCTACTGTGCAGCCTTCTCACGTACACACCCCTACTTCGAGAAACATAAACTGGCACCCGTCTCCCGGCAAAATTAAAAGCAGTCTTTTTACCAAGTTCCATACTCTGGCTTTGGGGTGGGACTGTGTGCGGTGCTGGAGATACACTCTCAAAGCAGGGGTAGCCCCAAGGCTAGCCCCAAAATTGCTGAAGTGCTGGGAACACAGCCCAAACAAGAAGCTTCCCTGTACAGACGCATAACCATGGCAAATAGTAAATTAATCATTTACTGCATTATTCTGGCTATTTTGAGCTAAAAGCTGGACAGGACACTGTCCCTGCACCAAACTGTACTGTAGAAAGGTGACTGTTGTCCCCATACGTCCACCAGACACTGCTTCATGCAGTGTTTGTGATACTGCTACTCCCCTTCTTTTTATTCGAGTTCAGAAAATATTCCATTTCAAATTACAAAACCCTTTTCTCCAAATGGGCCATTTACCTAAAAACTTGTCCTTACCTTCCATTAAAATCAAACAGGTGCAAACCAAGTTATCTGCTGGTTTAATTTGGTTAGCAAGCATTTTCATCTGGAGTTTTTAACCGGAGATTAGTTCTTTAAACAGTTTAAAAACAACAGGGCTCCCTCAGTTCTTAGATTGAATACCAATGGTAAAATAAGAAGGTGAAAACTTTGACAATGCTCCATTCCAACAACTTCTAATCTTATTTCCACCTAATGAAAAGATAACTACCATTTCATGGGTATACAGTGAAATTGACTGTGAGGTCTGGTTTAAAAAGATGTTGAGAAATTCTACCTCACTCTCTCCAACTGGTTGCATTAGATGTGATTAGTATTCCGATCCAACATGAACCAATTAGATCCTGCTGACGGATAGTATCAGTATCTTCAATATACCTTGTGACATTGAATATCCTTGTTTACAGTATCTGACAAGGTAAAGGTAACTAAAGGAAGCTGACAAGCTTCGTATTTTCATGATAGCACACAAGGACGGATCCTGTTATACCTCATGTGCATGTTCACAGCTGGCACACTGTCAAGGGGCACTGTAATATGAATTAAGGTCAGCATATGAATCACAGTGTCAGTGTGCGCACAGCTGGACTCTTAAAAACAGATGCAAAGGCTCATGACTTCCTACCACTATATTCACAGATAACTGAATCTACTAGTTCACACTTTCCAAAAATAACTATCAAAACAGCAAAAATAACAACAAAGTGCCTTTCTTTGCCTGATACTGGTCTTTGTGAAAACTTTTTTTTTTTTTTTTTAACAGAGAGTAAAGAGGTACCATTCTCAGATTATTCAATTTCAGATCTATATATAGAAAGATCCTTCCCTATGCACATCATCCTTCTCATGTAGTGTGGAAGAACCTGGGCTGCCAGCAATTCTTTCAGATTTTCCAGGCAATGATGGTTTCTTTGCTTACATCTTATCCCTGCCAACCTGAGTCCCTGGCAGGAGGAGCACAGAGGCCATGGGAAGTGGACCTCTGGGTCTAGAGCAATAAACAACGTCCTCATCCCCTGCGTGGAAGACCCTGGATACTTGGGTTCATTGGGACTGAAGTCAGCTTTTCTATGACAGTTAAATGAAGAAGGAGGATAATCTCACTTTAATATCCTGAAGTCAGTTTTTACTGTTTACCATCATATAAAAGGAACCCTCCAGGGGAGGCAAATCTCTAACCCTATTGATTTCATAGCAACCAAGCAGATTTACATGGGGTTTTTTCCACCCGCTGATGTTTTGCTGCAGACTATTGGCACGGCAGCACAGGTGCCACAGGAACCCTCAGCAGCCCTTTGCTGCTTCACTGGGAGCGCTGTGGCAGCGTGAGCCAGCCCACCCTGAACCCACCTGTGCTGGGGCAGGGACGGGGCAGGGACGGGCAGGGGACACGGTGACGGCTCACCTCTGCGCTTCCATCAGGCAAAATGGAGCTGCCGAACTGAAGGCCATAAAACAGTTTAGACTAAATTAACTCCAATCTCTGAAGCGCAGCCTTTCCCTCTTTCTGCTCGACGAGCAGTGTTAATATGCCAGCTACATTCCAGACTTATTCAAAGCCTAGTCCTGTACGGACTAAATACATTGAGTATTTGGTAATATTTCTTATTTAAAAACATGTCATTTGTGTTAATATCACTTTCTTCTGACTGGAATTAGTTTACACTACATTGAAAATCCTATTCTATTGACCCAGAAGCAGAGTAAATTGAGAAAATTAATGACATGCTGAAATTAATGACTTTTTCCCTCTATTAAGCACATTGAATTTAGAAAAAAAATCCAGATGTACAACACAAACTATGGAGCATGCTCTTCTTAACAGTAATAGATGAAATAATTGAACAAAAACATGCTAATTCTAAGTGGCAATGGACTTAAATGTTCAAAAAATGGAAGATAACAGCACAGTACTGATTATATGGAAACGTCTACTTTCATACTTTTCTGCTTTTGCATAATCACACTACTTAATAAAGCTCCAGAAAGATACTGTGCACTGCAAACTTTAATTTATGCAGCATGTAATTCAGCTGTAGTTTGAGACAGCCTTACTTCTTAGAGGATTAGAGCACAGTATTATTTTAATGTTGCTCCACAAAGACATTAATTAAACAGTATATAGATAAGTTCAAAGCTGGTTGAATTTCAGGCCAAGAAAGCTTTCTAGCTATCTTTTAAAATGTCTTTTGTAGACATTTATCAAATTCTGCAGGTTTGCTTGCTGAAACTGATAAATCTTATTTACATTTGAGGAATTTTAACCCAGCCTGTTTGGTGACTCAGATGAGCAGTGTTTAGATCAGTTGCACAGCTCTCCAACCTGCGCAGAACTTCTCTGTGAACTCTTACTGCTCCTGCCAGGAATAGTCTATGTATCCATTTTCTATGAGCCATGTTTGTGTTAGGGAAACACAAGCCAGAATCTTGTCAGCTGAGCCCACTATACTTGCTGTCTAAGTGCTGTTACTGCTGCAGCCACTGAGCAGAATATTTTGATTCCAGGGATAAGATTTACAGCACCTCAAGTTAGTAAATAATGAAAAAGTCATAGCATATACAAATCACACTTGCAGGGTTTAAACTGAATAAGAGTTTTACTATTTTTTTTCCTTCAAAGGTTTCAACAGAAAAAAACTGTATTTGAAAGGCATAAAGATATCTCCAGCTTTTGCTGCAGTATTTGAGAAACATATATTACAGTAAAAAATCACAGCCTAAAATAGAAATCCTTAATCAGCGATTACTGTGAAGCAATGTAAATACTGATGTATTTAGAGATGAAAGGAGGTCACACAACTCAGCCAAAATACTCCATTTTCAGAAAATCACAATTCTGGTTTAGTTTGTAGTATTAAAAAAAAAACCTGCAAATTTACAGTCAGATTATAGGTAGCTAGGGCACACTGCCTTCTCCAGTAAAATATGTACTTCCAAATAAATCAAGTTTATAGTTTGCACTGTGCTGTAAATGTATTAAGTCTGTTCCTTTTAAAAGTGTATTAACAATTTTCAAAAGAAGACAGAAGATGCCATTTATAAAGCACATGCTTCTGAAATCCTCCTGAGGGCAAATGATACAATGAAAGGGCCAGCAGAAGGTAACACTTTCATCACGCTCTCTGACACAAGGGACCAGGACAGAATTTTGAGATCGGTCCATAGGATAAAGGACGTACTGCACAAGAGAATTAGAGATGGAAAACAGCTTACAGGAAAACAATGTTTTTTCTTTGCTTAGTGTAGTTCAATTGAGTTCATAGCCCTAACTTCTGCGATGAATTTCAGGATTAGACAACTCAGGATCCCAGACCATCCAATTTATGCCGGGGTTGAATAAGATCAGGAACCTCTCCTTGATAGATGGTTTGGTTCAAAGCTGAGCCATGGTTCACCTAAAAGAATCATGAACTTCTGTTAACCTTTCAGTGAAATTAAGTCAGGGAAGTGGTTGCTATAAAAAATGGAAACTAGAGTTTCACAGCATACAATTGCGCTAACCTTCCACTCCAAAGCTAGTAAAACATTACTATTTGCAGCCAATTATGCTTGTCTGAAAGACAAAGTTGAGATGTTCCTTCAGAAATTAAAGAGGTGAGCAAAGTGAAACAATCCTCCCTAGGAAACAATATGTGTTTGGGAATCTAATTTCACCTATTCGATTGCTAGAAAAGGTTTGGTTCTGGTTTTTTTTTTATATTTTTTAATCAAGACAGGTATTTTGTGACTGAAACCCAAAGCTTTTCTGTCACAATTTATGTTTAATAATTTCCACTCTATTCAGTAGGGTCTTTTGGGGATCCTAAATTTAAAAGGGTTCTAAGATTTTAAAAAATAAACATGAGGAACTCTGAAATTATTCCTCTCCTACACCCTGATCATCTGTTTACAGTAAAAATACTTAAAAATACACAATCAACTTGAAAACCCTACATCCCTAATACACTGGAAAGTATGCAGCCACATTCATATGACACTAGGCTTTTCTTTGTAGATGTAAAAGCTGTAGCAATTCCAAACTACATTTCTCAAACAGCAGGTATTAAAAAAAAAAAATGTTCTGCAAATGTCAGAGAACAGATAACCCCACTAATTCTTCTGCTGATACTTTTCCTAAACCAACTAAGTGAAAACCATCACACATTCATTAATTAATTAAAAATTAATTGCCATAGCTAAACCAACCACTATGAGTTCAGTACTGTTAAAAAAAGAAAGAACATGTTTTTCTAATTTAATTATGAAAGCCTGGAATATTATTTTATAAGACACAAGTCCTAAAAAAATAAGCTCACTATACAAGCTTATATTACTGTTGATCAAGTCTTCAGAGATGTAGGCATCAGTTTTAATTTGGAAATCTAGCCTCCCAATGCCAGCTTAAACCCATATCAGACCTTAAATCTTGCTTTTTGGCCCAGTGCTTTTTTATGTGCAAAATAAAATGTTACTGCAAATGTGGTTACTGAAGCCTTTTTATTGTACATCTAAATTAGTAGCTCAAAAGAATTCTGAGACAAAAATTTCAGAGGCATTGTTAATATAGAAAAAGCTCAGAATACAACATAGGAAGAAACTGAATGCCTTTCTGATGATGGGTTTAACAGAAGTAGCATGAGAACAATGAAGTAGAAAGCCAAGTAGGCAGGAACTAAAAATAATTTATACGAAAAATTTGGGAATTTACTTGTTGGAAATGACAGAGGAGGAAAAAGGACTGAAACGATGAACTGATGACAGGTTAACTATACACTATCATTGTTATGAGGCCGTGAAAGGACAACTGCTGTCCTACCAAATGGGAACAGGAGAGGTACTGCTAAAAAGAGGGAGGCACGTATAAACATTAGTGCTCAAAGCCACTGCAAGACACTTAAAATTCAGATTATACCTTTTCAAGCTGCTGTTTGTGGGGGAAAGAAGTAATGGCAAGTGTTCTGCAAGTACATGTTCTGAAGTAATGCTGGAAAAATAACTTTTTTTCTGTAGTGTGGCAAAATAAAGGCTAAGAAGGAATATGAGTATATTCACAATTACAGCAGGAATAAACACTGGAAGGAGGGAAAGTGCAAAATAACAAATAGATACATGGTACAAATAAATTAAGACTGGAAAAATCAAATTTCCATTAACAAATGCAATGACATTTTGAAACAGCCCATGATAGAAGGGGGGAAAAAACCTCCCAGAAACTCAGCTTATAGACAGAATATAATGTAGTTGACTGTTACGGTCTGTGGTTGAAGCTCAGGTGTGTAACTTGAAAAAGTTTAATTAGGTGAATAAAAGTTGGAAAGGGGGAAAAGAGAGAGCAAAAGGACTTGAGCAACAGAACTGCTGCAGAGCTGATCAAAAGACAGATAGGAGCTACAGAGTTTAGGACTATTAACTTTTATAAGGAAACATGTAATACATATAGTTAGGGCTGAAGCTGCTTTTTTCCAACAAATGCTTCAGTCTGCAAGCTCAGAATTTACTGTTGCTAACTGATAGGCAGCAATTGTCTTTGATTAGCTGACAGGGGTATAATTATCCTCCACCTTCCACCTCTTGTTACAAACCTTTGAAAACCAAAGTTCCTTAAAACTAATGACATGTACTACTAAGCGTTTGGTCAGAATATGTAAGTACCTTGCATACTGCATTTATGAAATGTTCTTTACCTTCATATTCACAGTATACATACATCTAATACCACAGAACACAAACTCAAATATCCTGATGCTGAACTATATAACTGAGAATGTTTTTGCCTGTACAGAATATGAAAACCATGGGTTCCAAAATATAAGTAAACCTTTCACCACCTGTTTGAACGGAAGATTCAATAAGTATACCATTTATGTGGTCACAACATTTCCTATTTTAATCCAAAATCCAAATTGCAGTCATTATATACAACCTAAAATCAAAAGCACGTTCCATATACCAAGATGTAAATGAACATGTATGCAAGCTCTCTTACAAGTACAGCATACCACACTGCTGCAGGCAGTCACTCTTGCACCTAAAACAAAATTTGGTCAGACTACCATCCACAAATGTGCATTTAAGCCTGTCAAGCCTCAGAACTGTACGTAAGCTTCACCGCAGCTGGGATTGTGATACAACCAAAATTCAAAGTAAAGTCTTCATAGCAGATAGGTGAGGGAAAGACTACTGTTTCACCAGCACAGATTCATTGCACATATCTGTACACAGAGACCTCCTGAGACACCTGCAGAATTTGAAAAGAGTACACTGTTCTAGCTGAATGGGTTAGAGGAGAGTTCTGGTTACTGATTTACCAGCAGCACATCATAGTGCTGTCAAATGTCATTTGAGAAGGCAAATCATAATCGCAAACTAGGGAAATTACCCCACAGAAGGACAATGTGGGCTTCATTGACACAGCAGCCTGTCTTTTGCATACAGGAATACAAAAGTGTCCTGGTTACTGCAGTTTAAATGAACCGATAGCTTTATAAATGATTCAAGTATGACAATACCTAAAACATGAGCTACCCTATCACATTCACAAACACAGTAAAGTATTACTTTACTTGTAGGGATGTAACATCATAGTAAGCAATACAGAGAGAGGAAAAAGCAATTTAACCATGCATAGTTTGCACCTGTTTTCTACAATTTACAACTACTGTGTATAACATCTTTTCACTACTTCTGAGTGCCTCCTTCTGTGTGATACTACAACGATTCCTAAACTCTGTGTCATGGCAACACAGTCCATTGCTGTAGATCAACTATAATGTCCTGTATTCAATGCCATTCAATGGCTGGAGCACTAGGTGGAAGAAAGAAAATTGGAAAGGAGATGAAAGTACTAGTTTCTAAGTATCCTGCAGTGGTATAGAATTGCCTTTTGAGAAGCATCCCAAGACACTTCACAAACTCACATTCATGGAAGACAACATCGTGCCTTTCTAAAACTTCTGGGTACTACTAGAATGCAACAAACTACTTCTTGGAGAAGGAGGACCTAACTGATACATTGGCGATTGCTTAGAGGAAGTCCAATACAGGTCAATTCAGTATTACCTCTCCTCTTTTGCATTCCTTCTCTATACTTCTGAAGAAGTGGCATTTTCAGAAGCACAGATCCTACTTTCCCGAAGCACTGATACTAAGCAGCACCCTACCAATCATCCTAAGCACAGGACTCAAGTTCTCTTCAGCTGCCAGTCCAGATCAAGCTTATGCCGGACCCATTACCACATCCATAAAGTAACGCGTATGGTCTTCAAAGCACAAGTATATGTCTGCCACATAATATGCAAAATAAATCAGTGTGTCAATGCACGCTGGTATTCTCGTGCTGTATTTATAACACTTTTAAGTGGTTTTCTTACTGGATCAGCTACAAAAGCAGATACAACGTCCCTGTCCAGCACACCCTACCCACCACCCAGGACCCCATTCCAACCCCCAGGACCATCAGCCCCCATCCCAGCAACACCACAGCAGGGCCAGTCTCCAGCTCCCCACAGCCTTGTCCTGCCCTGCTGAGTCAGGCCCACCCGTGGGCCCACGGCCCAGCCTGGCCTCAGCCTGTCTCTGTCCACAGGCAGGTGCCTGATGCCCAGGGCTGGGGCTGCCGCTGTGCCCCCGGCTGCCCTGCTCCAGGCTGGGGTGTGACGGGCCCTGGCTGCCAGGCCCTGCCGAGACAGGTCTCCTGGGGAGCCCCAACGCCCCCCGCACCACAACCCCAGGGAGCCGCTGGCCCTTACAGCAGCACCCTGCCGTACAAAAATGCAGAAGATGGACGTTAGTTAAGTGCATGCAAGGAATATTTCCTAATAGATTTTTCACTCTAACATACCACTTAACTACCATCTCCATCATAAAGAAATAAGCTATATGTTTTCCAAGACTTGAAAACAGAGACACAAAGTTAGACTTCACAGAGTATCAGAGATGGATGATTTTCAGAAATATTCCAGGTTGACAACAGCAGCAATTGTGTGTCCTAAATGCTCCCAAGAACCAAATGTTTACATAAAACTGGATTTAAAACCTGACTTCTTATCTTACTATTTCCCAGTTTTCTCCCATTGGACAGAGGTTCACCAATGACCTCCTTCAAAACTGTCAGAAATTGTACTGCTGGAAAGCAAGGTGTGCTTCTTTGAATGTCTCCTCTACCTCAAAGAGGAACTCATGTATTTTTAAAACAGGGGAAAAAAATCAATAAAAATTCTCCCTTGTGCATTTACTTTTCCATACAAAGCAAAGCGACACGAGGAAAGACATAAGTTGCAATATCAAATGCACTGTTATGAACTGTGTTCACAAGACATATAGCAGGTCTTGGGCACCCACAGTAGGTGGTCAAGAGATCCATGGATGCTACTCCTAAGCAGTGACATGCATGGACTCTGCATTTAAAAACTCTGAAATATCATTAAATAGCAACCCTTGGCAAACTCTAAACCCACTAGTGGTCTGTTGACTTGGGATATTTCGGAAATGCAGAGGAAGAGTGCTCAGGGGAGTACCAGAAGCCATTTTGATGCTGCAGTGATGTGGAGTAGGGTTCCCCCCAGGGTATAAGCACAGGATGATGGCAGAGGCAGGGGTTATAAACACAAAACACAGTCACTTACTGGTTACTCAAGGAATGCAGCCTTGGAAGTTCGGCAGCACCAGCATAACAAGGAAAATAAGGAATATGCATCTCGCGTATGTAACACACCCTTGTATAACGTGCAAACACAAAGGTGGCAACAAGCAGGTGTAAGAAAATGGCTGCAGACCCCTCAAGGGCAGGAGCCAAGGAAGCACACTGAGGGAGAATTGTCCCATCACTGTCTCCACAATTAGGGATGCCACACCTCACTGCTGACGTTCAGCAGGTGTCCTCAGAAGGTCCTCCCTCATCTCTGGC
Organism: Phalacrocorax carbo; assembly: GCF_963921805.1. NCBI lineage: Eukaryota > Metazoa > Chordata > Aves > Suliformes > Phalacrocoracidae > Phalacrocorax > Phalacrocorax carbo. The sequence goes on along the minus strand of NC_087513.1, from coordinate 19,177,588 downwards.
AGGGAGTGAACACTGCTTTTTGTTTTGCCGTTCACCACATTCTGCAATGGGAACCTAGCAATCATACATAAAGTACTATCTTTATGATTTAATTGTGTTAAGTATGTTAGGATTTCAAAGAGCTCTGTGTGTGTGTGCTTTCTGCTCCAGACTTCCCACATGGCAAAATGATTGATACCGCAGCAACCACTCCGAGTAAATGCAGACATAATAGATAAGTGCAGCATGAAAATCCAGGAAAGCTGCATAATCTTCCTCATCAGAGGTCTTAAAGCAGAGCAATGGTTCAGGTGTATTCAGTTCTGCTGTGGACTTTTGACTTATTTTTTATAATTCTATGGAAAAGAACTTAAATGTTACTTAGAAAAAAATTACTAATAATTTTTAATGGCAAAGAACACTTTGCAGTAGAACTGCAGCTGAAAAATGGTGGAATATGTTAGTGGTGTCTAGTAGTAAGTAGTTTCTGTTATTACATTTAACGTATTCAAAAATGAGATTTATTTTTAAAACTAACATACCAGTATAGAAGAATTAATCAAGCTATAACACTCAACTGGATCAGGTATCAGCTGAAACTTCACCTTAAAAAGTTAAATAGCTCAGATATCCCGTAAGTCAACAGGTCACTGGCCATCATCAGTAGAGCTAGATCCAACACAACAGTATTTAGGCAATATTAGATGATGACTGGGGGCAAATGTTATTATATCTTACATAACTCTTAAACAGTATTAAAATATATAAATAGCATTGAAAATAAAAACTGGCTGTTTGCTGAGACTTGAGATATGCAGCAAAGTAACTAGTTAAACGACTGACCCTGCAAATTGCTCCATAAAAATAATTTGCTCAGTTTGGCTGCACATGGAGTTAGAAAGCTGACATAGTCGTCTGTGGCACTCAGAACTAGAGTTTAGAATACTCATAGCACACAGTACTAAAACTGGCCTTTTAAAATAGCAAAACTGGATCTCACTGTTAACTCTATCTTTTGGTTTGTTTACCAAAGCTCTGTTTCATACAGAAAATATTATTGGTAAGTTTGTTCTAGAAAAAAGAATTAGTGAATTAAATAGAATTAAAAAGAAATTTATGAGAAAAGCCAGAATATGGTGCCCCACACATTTAAAAATAATCACTATCAAATGCACAATTGCTAACAACAGACCTGCAACAAATTCTTATACTGAAAAACAGCTATTTATCTTTCTATATTTTTAGGAAAAAAAACACATCAACAATTATCTTAGGAGCAACATAATTAGCAAGCTGATTGGAAAAGGCTCAGTTTGCATAACTTACCGAGGCCTTCATATTTTATTATGTTTTGCACAAATGTGAACTATTTGAGGCCAACCCCAAAAATGCACAGAATTATGCTCTTTCCTATTCACAAAACTTGACAAACATGTCATGCAAGTTAAGAGTTTCCTCAGTCTAATACATCAGATTTAGAAAATTTTTGCAACCTACATGTTACTATGGCAACTTTTTGGTTTTTTTTCAAAATGTAAATTAACAGTGAGGCTTCATTACAAACTCTTTATTTCCTTTGTGTTTGTCCATAATCTTTTCTCATATATGAATTCAGAATAGCTCTTTTTATGTTAAATGGTGACAGTTTATATGAAAAGATGAAGCTACATTGAGAAGAAGTCAGGATTAAATCACAGTTAGTAAGCACATCTCTGCTTAACCTTGACCACTTTTAAACCATAACATAAATAAGTGCAGGAGAAAGCAATCAAACAAATGAGTAGTTCTATGGCAAAGGTTTCTCTGTTTGGCTTTAATAATTATAAACTATTAGAAATTAAAATATACTGCAAATTGCAGTCCTTTTCATGCTCTTCTTACTGTTAATTCCACTGAAATTTTACTGTGTTCTTTTCTCTTTTTGTGAAAAAAAAAATCTGGAGACAAAAATATGATTGCTCTGTTTTCTGAGGAAGAAAATTGTGTTTTGACATGCTACTCTAGTACTGGACAGCTTTACTGAATTCAAAAACCTGCCTGCCTAAAGATGCACAGGTGTCTGCAGTTCCCATTAAAGTGAACGGGAATTATATAAGCCTAGAGATACATCTGACATCTTCAACATCATGTCAGAAAGTCATAGCATTAGAACGAATCTAAGAGACAAGTTACCACTTTTAATTTGAATTCCATCATTTGTCTGCTGAAAAAGGGAGGTTTGCAAATCTCATCCTGTGAACTGAAAATAATTTTCAAACTAGTCGTTAAAATACCTGTAACAAAGAGACTTGACATTTATTTTACATTGTAATACAAATTACTAAATATACGTAATTTCTATGAAATGGGTTTAGTATTAGAATTATTATAAATCTAATGCGTTTTGTCTCTCACCATGACAGAGCTCACAAAACTGAAGAAGAAAACTTAAAAGGGTAACATCACAATGAAATGCACGTGAAACTATACGGCCTTAACTACTTGCAAACTTGGCCTCCCCAGCGTGGGCATCTAAGCCACCTGGTCTAATGGAAGGGGTCCCTGCCCATTGCAGGGGGATTGGAACCAGATGATCTTTAAGGTCCCTTCCAACCCAAAATTCTATGATTCTATGATGCTACAATCTGTATTGGCTTCCTAAGGGACCAGTTGCCTGGAAGTTTGCAACTGAGTAATCTAGTGAAAAATTCCCATCTAACAAAGAAGAAGTGATTATAAAAAGGGTACAGATTCCTTGTTCATCTTAGTTCTCTATCAGTACTAGAAGATAAAATTTTCAGACTGCATTAAAACAAAAGTAAATCAGAATACTGGTAATTCATTAGCTAATACAGAATGCCCTAACGCCCAATGAACTAGATCATATGGCCAGCCATATTCTAACGTAAAAATCATGCTGGAAGAATTTTATAATGGCTAGAGGGACATTGAAGACTATATATAGTTATGGTACCTGTAATTTAAAATAACTCCTGAAACACACAAAGTATGTTTGTAGAGGAGACATTGTTTTATTCTGCACAGGGTACAAGGTGGAATATTTCCAGAAATCAAGCACACCTACTGGAGCTCATTTTGACATTTATACATGAGGGTTAACACACCACTCCTATCTAATACATAATCATTGACCTGAGTGAGCACCTTCTTCTTCCATTGGCCTCTATATTTTCCACTTGATTTTAAAGCTACAGCGTGATTTTAATTCAATGCACATGCTCAAAAGGAGTTGGGGGTTAGTCCTTTGGTCCTCAGTTGAGGCTCAGTTGAGCCAGTGGTTGCAATCTCCCCCTGCTGGAATTACCTTTCCCCCAGTTACTGTGCTTAGGCAACTGGCCAGTTTTTCAGCACCTTCTGGGGTAAGATGTTCCCTCATATCACCACTGACTGATTTGTGGCTTTCCCGTATCTTCACAACCTCCTTTGTAGCAGGATGTTTCCACTGTCAGCCCTTGAAGTTCTACTGATTTGTATTCTTTGTATTCTCATTAGTGAGGCAGGTACTGCTAATACTCTCTTATCTGGCCTAAGCATTATTTACTACCTTGAATATTCTAAAATTCTCAGGTGTTAGTTTCCACTCCTAACTGTGATCCTCTCTTAACTACTAATAACTCCTGCACTATTCCCATTTCATCCAAGAATATATGTACGCTTGAGGTCACAGTTATACGAGCATACAGGCAAAGCTAATATGGAGTTTATTGCCAAGAGAGCCTAGAAACTACGGAAGAAAAGCACAATGTTCAGAATCATCACAGAATCCTTGACTGTGTCCTTTTTTGCCCATGTTCTCACATGTGCATGCGGAATGACGCTGCATATGCCTGGGAGAGCATGCAAGACAGAAGGCAGGAGTGTGCTGGAAGTGGACGAGGACCACTGAAGGAATTAGGCAATTCTAGCTGGAAAGAAGCATTAAGCCTGTGAAGAGACACTGAGGAGAAATGATAGTTCATAACTTCTGTTATTTTAACTACTTGCTCATATATAATTTAACAATCTTTTTCTTGTACTTCTTCTGTGAACTGAGAGCATCTCTAGATTTGTTAAGTGACTGCAAGGGTATGGTTCTGGCTCTAGGTAAGGCCTCAGTGCATAATTAAACAGAAGCACATCTCTAATTGGAGGCAATGGGAGATCTCGGGTCTTCAACCCACTTGAAAATCATGCCACTTATTACCTAAATAGCAGGTAAAATACATTTTTAATGTTGTTGTACTCTTTAGGGAAGACATAAAACTTCTTATATTACTAAAATATAAAATGTTTTAGTAAAATGTTAATCAAAATATTGGAAAGGTGAAAAGATCCAATAAAATGGGGATGTTACTGTATACTACCAAAAAAAAAAAATCCCACACAGGAAAGGGATTTTTATCTTTAAAGGCTTGACTCTAAGACTCATCAGCATCCATTATCATTCTATAAAATAAGTTATGGCAACATCTGGTACAATCTATATAGTTTTATAGCCAAGCATACAAAAATGCTTACAACAGTTACAAGATCTTCTCACAATAAATGAAGCTGAAGACTATTTACTTCATATACCAGCATGTATTTAGAAAAAAAAGGCAAAAGCTAGAACAAAAGAGGAACCCAGAAGCACATCCGTTTCTAATGACTAAATAATACTTTTAAAGCATTAACAGATAGTGGGAACTGCCGATGCACAGGAAAAGGAAGCATCTCGGAATCATTTTGGTTTAATCTCAATTAGTTCATAGCCGTAAGCAAGGTGATACTCAAGCAGTGACCGTTTCAAACAACTGTTTGATTCTCTTGAGGCTAAAGCTATTCCCAGATCCACGATGCACATCTCCAAAACATGTACAACTCTGAATAACGGAGCAGTGGTTTGTTTTTTTCTTCCTTAAAGCCATAAATTTGTATTGAGAGCACCATGCAGAAAACCATGAAATTTAATACAATAAAAACTGTAGCAAAGTACAAAAGATATCATATAATATCGTTGTCATGATTAATTAGCAGTCCCCACAGAACCACAGAAAATGTGCTTTTTGACAAACTAGGGTAAAGGGGTAAAGAAATTTTAAATTGCAGGACAGTACCTTCTCAAAACTTTCTTATTTCCTGTCTTTAAAGAAATGTTAGTGCTGCTCACGGAAGCAATAACTAGTACCTAGCTCTTCTACACCTGTAAGTAGAACAACTTTGTTCCAGAGTACCAAAGTAACTGTTCCAGAGACGTGAACAAATTCCAGACAAGACTTGCTCCAAGCACAAGTTATGGAGTATGACTGTATGGGGTTTGCGTGGCAAGGTTATGGTAGCAGGGTGGCTACAGCGGTGGCTTCTGCTTCCCCCGTGTCTGACAGAGCCAATGCCTGCTGGCTCCAAGATGGACCCACTGCTGGCCAAGGCTGGGCCAATCCGTGAGGGTGGCAGCACCTCGGGGATAACTTATTTAACAAGGGGGAAAAAACCTGCTGCACAAACAGCAGCAGCAGAGAGAAGAGTAAGAATATGTGAGAGAAGCAACTCTGCAGGCACCCAGGTCAGTGAAGAAGGAGGGGGACGAGATGCTCCAGGCGCCAGAGCAGAGATTCCCCTGCAGCCCGTGGTGAGGCAGGCTGTGCCCTGCAGCCCATGGAGGTTACGGTGGAGCAGATACCACCTGCACACTATGGAGGACCCCACGCTGGAGCAGGTGGATGCCCAAAGGAGGCTGTGAGCCCATGGGAAGTCCACGCTGGAGCAGGCTCCTGGCAGGACCTGTGGCCCCGTGGAGAGAGGAGCCCACAGCGGAGCAGGTTTGCTGGCAGGACTTGTGATCCTGTGGGGGACCCATGCTGGAGCAGCCTGTTCCTGAAGGACTGCACCCGATGGAAAGGACCCTCATTAGAGAAGTTCTTGTAGGACTCCACGCTGGAGCAGAGGGAGAGATCAAGGAGGAAGGAGCAGCAGAGACAAGGTGTGATGAACTGACCACAACCCCCATTCCCTGTCCCCCTGCGCCGCTCAGGGTGGGAGGAGGTAAAGAAAATGGGAGTAAAGATGAGCCGGGGAAGAAGGGAGGGGTGGGGAGGAGGTGTTTTTTTAAGATTTGGTTTTGTTTCTTATGACCCTGGTCTGATTTTGATTGGCAATAAATTAAATTAATTTCCCCAAGTCGAGTCTGTTTTGCCCGTGATGGTAATTGCTGAGTGATCTCTCCCTGTCCTTATCTCCATCCACAAGCCTTTCTGTCAGCATGATTTGCCAATTTTCCTTTTGCTACTGGATTTGAAACCATGCAGACATCATACAAATTGGATGGTATTGCATCAAGATACACACCATTACGGACAGTAACAAACACAAAGCTCTTAATCACCCGTAGCACCAAACAGGCACAGGTTGACAGAGAACCATTCTGAAGCCATTTGCAGCTCACCCGTTGTGGGGCTGGTTCTGTGATTCCCATACCAGAGGTCAGAGGAGCCACAGGGCCACATGGAGGTAAGTGCTCCAGATGCTGGGGTTACAAGAGCAGACTGGCAGAGCTCGATAATCCTTAACCCAAATCCTCATCCCATAAGAAATACCAGAAGGTGAATGATACTAATATTCTAATTTCACTACTCCTTGTATACAAAGAAGAGTGAACAGAGCAAGGCTCTGCTTCAGGACACCTTCAAGTCCTAAGGAGCTTGCAACATAAACAGCACTTAAAAGAGTGACCTTCAGCTACATAAATAATGAGATTTTCTGTTCCTTTTTTTTTTTTCTTAATTTACATCTGCAACTCAAAAAATGGCATGATTTAGCTAATAAAATATTCAAAACACTGGTTATTTTCTTGAGTTTTTATTTGTCCCCTGAATATTTCCAGATCCCAGTGTGTCTTCTCATGAGCCTATTTGCTTCAGCAGTCAACAGAAAACTGCCCTGGAGTCAGATATTTAAATATCTTTCACCTTTCTAAGTAAGTTTCAGGTAAGCGCACATTTTGGAGGTTTAGACTTGAAAGGATTTCAAGAAGTCACCTAGTCCACCTGCGTGCTTCAACTTGACAATACTATTCCCAACATAAAATATTTTAGCCTGAAAGTAAAACTCCCCTGTTCCACAGCTTCTCAAGAAAATCTATTCCGATGCTGTTCTTGCCATTGGCAAGCCTTCCCTGACGCACAGCACAAATATGCCTTGCTCCAATCTTTCCTAATGCCTAACCTCAGTCTCCCTCAAATCAGTTTGCCCTCATCGCTTCTTGTAATCTTCCCACTTTACGGAAAGAACAGCTTGTTAGTCTTAAGGCAGAATTTTAGCCAATGAAAACTCTTATCATGTTCATAATCTCTTCTCTAAACTTAACAACTCTAGTCGCTTCAGTACTTCTTTCTAGGTCGTATCTTCTAAAATTGCAGTTTTTCCCTTTTTCTCCTGTGGATCCACTTAATTTGGCCTACATCTTTCCTCATGTGTGACTGTAATCAAACGTCTAGACTTCGGAATACCATATAGCCTTGTGGCACGTTAGAAAGGAGCTGAGATCCAGAATATACTGGTCTATTATAAATACAATTTTTCACCTGACAAATTAACACAATCTTCTACTTTGCTCCATACAGTCAAAAATAATAAATCACTCACATGAAAACACATATTAATACAGCATCTGCTTTTAGAAAACATTTCAATAGGTATTGATCCATTATGTTATTTTTTTCTGGTTATTTATATGTTAATTTGCTGTTTGGATATATTTCAAACACGTTACTCGTTGCTTTTCACAAGACTAACAACAATTAGTAGGAAGATCTATTGTTCTGACTAGCATTTACTCGTGAACTGATGTAGTGCCAAAGGTAAAATATAACAAATAGGCAGATTCATTATATTGTGTTGGATTTCTAGAGCAGGCATAAGATGCACATTTAGGCAAATAATTGGGTTTTGTTATTAACAGAACCTTCTATCACTATGGGTTATGAGTGGCAAGAGTATATAATTTCTGAGCAAAATAAATCTTTGCTAAAATCCAGATACTGGATGGAATAGATCCCTGGCTTGGACTTGTATGAACGTAACTACAGTTGGCCAGTCATATGCGGCTGAGCCACCGATTCCAACTGGGACATCTAAATACTACCAGAAAACAAATACTGTTGTTATCATTAGTACAAAAACTGTGTTGCCCCTTTTCATCATATGATTATAAAAAGTTGTTTTAAATAGATATGAGAAGGGAATAATTTTACCTATAGTTTGATGAGTGAATTAAAGACATTTATGTCTTTTCTTACCAATACTATATTGAGCTCTTGACCTCTAAATACATGCTTTTTTTTCAATGTCCTCTTTTAAATTCAGTTTAAAAATATCTCAATTGTGTATGTCTTGTTTTTATTCCAGTTTTATATTTGATAGAGTGTATGCTTGATAAGAAACAAGAAAAATAAATATTAGTCAACAGATCTAAAAAGGATGCACTTTTCTATGAGGTGACTCACATCAGTCTAGAGTACTGCTTTCAAGAACAGGTAGTGCTGATAAACGCTGAGAAAGGTCAATAATTCCTCACTTGCGCTCTTGGGGCATGAAAACAGAGAATTGTAAAAAGGCTACTGAAAATATGTTACTAATTCCTTTTTTCAAATTGCTCAGTCGGGAAAAGTAGGGGGTTTTTACCATCTCTGGTGCACTCCCCTGTGAAGACATAGGCATCTTTTTCATTTACATCACCTAAAACCAGACTATTTCAAAGCTACCTTCCATGGGTGGAAAAACTGCCAGACTCCCCCTCTTGGTATATCCCGGCACAGCAGATGCCAGAGAGAACATCTTTCTCGCCTTCCTGAAAATAAAATTATTGGGAACTTTTGTCTGCATAGCTTCCTTTCACCCTATCTTAAAAAAAAAGCTCTGAAAATATCAAAAACATTTCAATACAAAGTTATTTTATCTCAAAGCAGGACCTTCTCTCATTTTTCTGCAGTCCTGATGTGCCACACACCATCAAACAGCCTCTGAACTGGGTCTTCTGAATTGTATTTATTTGCCATAAAACTCTAAAAACAATGTAAAAAAAACCAACACCACCAACAACAAAGCAAAGCAGATTGGTTACTTTTCACATTTTCTTTTCTTGTGCAGCATTTATTCAAGCTTAGGGCTTTTTAACTGCCAAATCTGATTCCTGGATGGGAAATCTTCCACTTTTGCATTCTGCACCTCTCTCCAGCCTGATGTGCTGCTCTGATAAGCTCATTCATGTCTGCCTCTCCCCCCGCCCAAAAAAGCGTATAAAAGACAAACAGGAGACAAGAATTATACTACAGTATGTTAAAAGTCACAAACCCTTCAAAAGCAGTCAAATTTGCAGCTGGGACACACTGTCCTCAACTCAGTTTTACTATATATTGGTAACATATGCAGCACATCTGGTACGCAAGGTATCTTACTGTTCTGAGACACAGGTTAAGCATAAAATGGGAAACCGAAAAAAACCAACTCTAACATAAACTGAAACTTTTGTCCTCACATTCTGCAAAGCAATTCTCTTTCTCACTTTATTTGTTTCGACTCTTTTTTTAATGTTGAAAAGATAAAAGAAAACATACATTTTAAAGGAATGAAAGGCTGGCAATATTACCTGTCACAGTAAGTCACATTCAAATTATTTCCAGGAAAATTTTGAGGGCCAAAGTTTCAAAAAGTTTGAGCAGATAACAACTCCTTTCCTCAATATGTTTTACACAGCAGTAAACACTAGTTTTACCAACTTTATAAAGCTACCATTTATATGAACAGAAAGCTCTGAAAAAAAATTATCTTGGGTAAACTGTCAGTAGGCATTTTCAAACATTAAGAGAGGAGTAGCAGAGTTGTTTAGGGTTACACAGCTAAATAGAGTAATGTACCTTATTATTCAGTGTCAAAATATACACCCTAAGAACACAAACATATGCATAAAGCTTTTTCCGTACTTTTAGAGCAGGCTAAAATATTTAAATCTCTAAAAAGTGACAGAATACAGATATTAAACATAAAACTTAACCAAGTTATTATGTGTAATAAATGCATTCTTTCTTCAAAAGTGCTGCAGTATTTTTTGCCATTGTGACACTAATTCCTCTAAATGTGTTTGACAGAGAAGTGCCAATGAGAGTGTAACCAATAATTGCTAACTTTTGCCTAAAGCAGGAAAAAATTATAATTATGAAAAATGTGCTAAACAGATACCCTATTCATATATATAAGTATATATTAAATCCACACAAGTGATACTAAAATTCTGGTTTATAGCCATAATCATCTGGTTATAGCAGAAGTATCTGAATTCTCTTGTCTCTACTTAACCGCTGCAGTGATTCAACAGAAAATCACCCTAATTTACACATCTTACTACTGAACATCTACCCAACAGATTAAGAATGTGGTTTTGGGATCTGAATACTCCAATCCTCTCTACTTTAAGTAAGATTTTGAGACTGAATCCATGTTTCTGTGTAGTCCCTCTCCAAACAAGGCTCACACCACCCTAATCTCATAAACCATTCAAAACATTAAATTGCCCTGGATAGATAAAACATTCCAGTCTCTTAATGAGCAATCACAGGATTAAACAAAGCTTTAAAGTATATCCAGGGCTGAAACACACCCTGTCTGGGATATACACACACCCTTACTCCCTATCCGTGCTACTTTCCATAGGATCCAAAGACATTTAGAAAATGTATCCTTTACCTTTCCCCACCACTGCTGTGTCTGAATGGTGCAAATGTTCTGCTGGGTGAAAAGCGTACTTGCCTGGGGGCAAGGGGTTCCCACAATTCACGTGCGTAACATCAACTCAATGTTTTTCAGTTCTCTTCGAATAAATGTATTAAACAAAAAGAGATGATAAATCATTCAAAATCAGACATGGGTAGTGAACGAAATTCCTTACTTTTAATTCTCAATCGTGGGTGCAAAAAGTTTCAGACATTTCTATTTCTAGCACCCCTTCCTACTGACTGCAGCCGACTAGGGTATGTTAAACTGCTTTGCAGGAAGATCAGACAGGCATGGGACTGCAATTATGTATCACAATACCCTTCCCCGGGTTCACAGCTCTATTCATCTTTTAGAAACACTGAAGGACAGATTGGGCATAGGGGAACGGATTAGCCACAGGACGACCTGTATTTCCACACAAAAGCCTAAGTGTGGAAAAATGGCACCCTGTGTCACCCATTCTTCACTTCCTGAAAAAACATATTCATGAAAATAGACATTTAAACAGCTCTTTCCCACTCATCTCAGAACAAGCATCCATTGTTTCTTAACATCATTTAAATGGCAGTAATGTAATGCTACTACTGAACTGCCTTAATTCAAAAATGTATGTAAAAATATTTAAGAATTAAGACAGGGTTACTTAGAGAAAAACCTACGTTCAGCATAGGAACTAAAATGAAAAATTAACAGCGTGAAAACTCTCAGTTGACTGTTGCAACACACAGTCTCATATTTATGAATGTAACTGAAGGAGGATTTGGTTCTGGTAATGAGTTTCAGCTGGATGTAATGAAAGTCCTTCATACTATAGCCATACAGAACAACTGAAATGATAAAAATACCTTGTGTTAATAGGTGGCAAGAGTTTAACAAAACAGCTAACGTCACTAATTCCAAGTGAGTAAAAGGCAAATGAATACAGAAAAAGACATGGTAATTATATCATTTTGAGATGTTGTAAGGAGTGAAGATTATGTCACTTTTCTATTAAGACCTGCCTCTGGAAAAATAATAAGCAGTAAATATTACAAAACATGCAAAAATGGAAAAAGCGTGCATTAATGAATTAAGTCAGACTTTTAATTAATTTTACATGTCATTCTTAAACCAATTGTCTTGCATACAAAAGAGATGGTTGGTGTATGAACTTGTACTGTCAAATTGTCTCAGGAGAGATGTGGTATCAGCTAATCTGATCAAGCTAGGCAAGCTGGTGGCTTACTTGTTTGTTCTTTGGGACTACAGGAAATTATCTTTCTGCACAAGAAATAATCAAATGAGAATGTCCAAGCGTTTAACTTAGGGATTCGACCTCACAGCTGAGCTACAAACAATGAGCCCGTGTAGTTCATTAGGCTCCGATGGGAAATTAATCTTTTTGCCAGGAAATCAACAGTCTAACAACATCATGTGCAATGAGACATACCATTCCTAGCCTTTTTTTTTTAAATTTTAATGTGAAAGGCTAACTCTTATATCAGAAAAGAATTTAAAATCTTCTGAAGGTAAGGTAACAGCCACCTCACGTGTATTCTTTATACATATTTACTTAGTAAACTAATGTGGTAGGCATATGGTTAAATTATTTGCTAGTCCTTTCCTCACACTTCTTTCCCTTGTTTTACTACTGAAAATGATAAAAAAAGCAGGTTTTAAAATGAAACATAAAGGAAATGGAAATCTTGCTTTTGCTAACAGTTTAGAATATATAACTTAAATCTTCTGTTATCTGTTTCTCCTTCTCTTAGATGCCTGCATTTGAATATACTATCAATCATTTTACTGGATATTTTAAAAGTTCTTAATAAAGAAAAAGCTCAGTTATACCATGCAGACTTTCAGTCGATTCTGCTAAACTACTCAGTGTCATTACTGAAACTACAGGGAAGAATACATGCACCGCTGAAGTAATTATACGAAAGGGGTCAAAATGCTATTGTGGAGATCAGCACCCATCAAGACAAGGCTGACAACTAGCCCAATACACGCAATCTGTATTTACAGTAAGTACTTAGTCCTCAGTGTTAAACAAAGTAGAGATATTTTGTCCACAAATATAAACAAACTGATGCAATTAAGTTCTCCAAAAAGCCCAAGAGCTTCAGTTTTCTCTCTGCAGTCCACATTCAGAGTGGCTATAAATCCTGGAGGAGAAGCAATGTAAAATGTGTTAAAGTGCTGGGTGTACAGCAACGGTGTCTGGTTTTATATATTAATTTGCTAGCTTTCTACTCCTACAAAGCAAGAAGAAATATTTTAAGTGAAACAAAATGCTTTTTCCTTTATGGATTATTTACAGTAGCACAGATCTCAAAATCAAGCAGTGAAAGGCTGAAGAAAAAAGAAATAAAGAAGCATAATGGCAAATGCTGGCAAAAAAATAGCCTGGAACGACTGGCAATATTTCATTCTGCAAAATCTCCCCAAAACAATTCATCTCATTAGACAGAGATAAATAAATACACTAGTCCGAGCATTTTAAAAGAATGTTAAGTAAGTGACTATGTGGGAGGCATTGCACACAACACAATTAAAGCATGGGTAGGTTTCTTAAAGGAGAAATCTCTGGCACTGGAGACATCTGGAGAACCCTTCTTAATTAACCAAATCGGGCAAATGGGTGTTTATTCATTTCAGAGAAGATCTGTGAAAATGTACAGTCTCGTGCTTTTTTTTGGACTGACACTAAATTAAAACCAGTAGCGATACTTCAGTGGTTGCCAGGTTGTCGCTTTGCCCAGTCTTGAGTGAAACTTTGTCCCAGTCATAAAAGTTTTTTTCCAGGCTTTGCGCAGCCAGCACTCCAAGCTGAGCGGGGCTCCTTCTTCGGGCAGCTATAAACTCACCTATATTACAGTGCTAAAAAAGAATACATGGCTTCACCAAAACACCCGTACTGTTGTGTTAGATTTGTTAACACTGCTTAAAGACAAGCACTAGGCTTTCCCACACACCGCCAAATATATATGCATCTCTCAGGATTCACACTTGAATCTCAGACTACAGTTTGCTTTACAAATAAGCAGTGCAGTCGTTATTTTAGCGGGGGGGGAGGGGGGGAGGTGGGGGGCAGAAAGTAATTGCCTGAGGAAATAAGACAAACAAACAAAGAAAACATAAAAAAAGAGCCATATGAGGGTTACTCCCCAAGAAAATTCCTCTCTCCACTTAATCTTTTTTTTTTTTTTTTTTTTTTCACCGAAGACACGTAGGGAAAAGAAAGAAGAACGCCTGCCACACAACCCAAACTGTTTTCTCTGGTAAATCGTAATCACAATTTTCTGACCACAAGGTGGAAAAAACAGGAGCCTTGAATCCATGCGAAGGCCTCTTCCAGTTTTGGGGCAGCAAGCAGGAAAAGGAAGATGCCGAATGCCCAGTATTTGCTCTGCCCTGCCCTTTCCATAGAACTTTAGTGCCATCTATTGAAAATGTACTGAATAAGGAAGAGGGAAAGGATGCCTATTGATTTGGTATAAAAATAAGACGTTTACTTGTTAAGGGTTTTTTGGTTTCTTAATACTCCCATGATGACTACTGTTTGTGGTCATCTGATAGCAACAAATATTTTCGATACGCTATACGTGCCCCATAAAGAAATGAGACGCTGGCTAAAATACTGAATCCAAACATCACACTGATTTTATATATATATACATACACATTCACCAAGAACGTAAGTCTAGAGCTACCTATTATCTAAAGGAACAAAAATGAGGCGGCTTTAACGGAAAGGAAAAATAGCGTGGAAGCACTGCTGTAAATAGAACATACTGGAAACAGTAAAAAATAATTAAGGCACCCCGTAAAGACCTTAGTATTAAAGAGCAGGGTATGTAGACATGCAGATATAATTACCTTCTTTAAGAAACTGTGAGTGGATGACAAATATAAGAAAACAGCAGATCGCTGCTCCTGCTAGTGCCCATAAAGCTTTCAAGAGCTGCATCTCGGTCTGAAACTCAGTAAATACCCAGAAAGTCACACAATGAATTTCCACAGCGATGCATCAACGCTTCCCTCTGTGCGCCAGGCGCGGCGGCGGCTCCCGGCAGGGACCACACTCCCGAGCAGGGCGGGCGGGCGGGCGCGGGGGCTGCGGAGGAGGGGCCGGGGCTTCACACCCCGCGCGGGGGCAGCGGCGGCGGCGGCGGCGGCGGCACCGGCAGCGCCGCGCTCTCCTGGCCGAGGCGGCCGGCGCGGGGCCCCATGAATCAGCGCTCCGGAGCCGCGGGAGGAGCCGCGCCGGCGGCGGGGGCAGGCACGGCGGCCGGCAGCACCGGGCACGGCGGCCGGCAGCGCGGGCAGGGCGGGAGGCCGGCAGCACCGGGCAGGGTTGCGCAACAGCGCCCGCTGCGCCGCGGGGGCGCGGGGCCGCCGCCCGCTCAGGGCGCGCCGCCGCCGGGCGGCGCGGGGCGCGCCGGGGCCGGGCCCACCCCGCCGAGGCTCCGCGGGAGCCGCCGCAGCATCGCCGGGCTGCGGGCTGCCGCTCTCGCTCGCTCCGCCGCTCGCTCGTCGGGCCGCCGCTCCGCTGCTCGCTGCCAGGGCTCGGGGAGGAGAGAGCGAGCGGGGAGGGGAGGGAGCGGGGGGAGGGAGGGATCTCTCTTTACTGCAACTTCTCACGGCTGGCGGCAATTTGTTGCACCCCCCCTCCTCCTCCTCCCCCGGCTCGGAGATCCTCTCTGGTGCGGAGGGGGGCGGGCACGACTCAGTTCATACCGCCATCCCCCGCAAACGCGGCGCCACTCGGGGGCTCTTGCGAAGGTCGCCGGGCTCCCCTCGGGCTCGCACCTCCGCCGCCGGGGCTCCTCGTCGCCCGGCTCCAGGAGCTCCCCCGGGCGCCGCGACCGGCCCCGTCCCTCGCCCGCCCGCGGGGTCGGCCCCGTCCCGGCGGCGGCACCGCGGAGCGCCCCCCCGACCAGCCGCGCCGGGCTACGGCGGGAGCTCTCTCAGTCTACAGGTCGATGCCTCCGTTGCGGCCATCCCCACGGAAAGCAAGAACGCAAATGAAAGAATGCCATAAATCAGAGGAAAAATAAAAAAAAACAATAGCCCAAGGCCGTGATTTTGCTGCCGGCCCCCCCCCCCCCCCCTCCACTCCAGGGGAAGGAGCGAGCCGCGGCGGCCGTAGGGAAGCCGGGCGGGAAGGCCGGGGAGGTGCCGCGGTGCGGGGCCGCTGCGCGGGGGCTGCGCGCCCGGCCCCGCCGCTGCGGGACGCGCCGCAGCCCAGGCCGAGGCAGGCGCTCCGCGCCCGGGGGCCGCCCCGACGGGCCGGGCTGCCCGGGAGGGCTCCGCGCCGCGCAGGCGGCGGCTCGGGGGGGCGGCGCGGGGGGAGCAGCTGCGCGCTGAAGCGCTGCCGGGTGCGCGCAGGGGGGCGGCGGGGGTGCGGGGTGCTGCCCGGGGAGGGAGACGGGGGAAGAACCGGCGGGTGCCGCGGAGCCGAGCGCGGAGGGGCCGGAGCGGCGGCCCCGCATCCCGGTGCGAGGAGGGTAACGCTGCGCAGGGGCACCCGCAGCACCGCGGGGAGCTGCGGCGGGAGGCGGCCGGGGCGCCGGGCGGGCACGGCACGGCACCGGGTCCTCCCCGCCGTGCAGCTCCGCGACAAGGCGAAAGTTGCAGCGCTCCCCAGGCTGGCTGCAGACCTACCGCACTACATTAGCGGTGACAGTAACGCGCCGGTGGCCGATGCGTTACCCGGCTTTATCCGGGACAGACGTGAAAGCGCATCCGTAGTTTTGAGGATATAAAGCAAGTCGGAATACTTGCACGCTAAGAGCTTTGTTTTCATAGCTCTTTGGTTACATGCTTTCATTTATGTTACTTCTTGTAACACTTAAATACTTTCTTAATTTAAAAAAACGGGCGGGTTCCCAGATGCTCGGAAGGACAGATTAATAAAAGGTCAATATTTTCGCTGGGCAAACATCTCCCTTGTTGTTGATGATGTGTGTTAAGTTCATCCCTCTGCTTTTTGGTTTTTCACTGATAGCGCTGAGAAATATTAAGAACAGCTATCTCTTGAATTTTAAACTTCACATAAATCCCTATAAACCCTTTTCTTGCATTTACTATATTTGAAGATTACAGCAATGCAATGTTAAAGCAATGTCATAGCTACACAAGAGATATCCCTCTGTAAATCTTTCATTCTGAAATGCACGCTTTGGTGAGAAATTGGCCATGCTTGGGCACAGTTCGAGTTGGGATTTGTTTGTTTATTTGTCTTCTGGGTGAAAGAAAAAGTGTCAAGCAGCTAAAGAGAATTCACACATTTTATACTTAAGCATACACAAAAAAACCCCAACCTGAAATAGCAGCTTTTAAATCCACACATAAATGGATTTTAAGTGTCTCAAACTTCAGAGTTTATGCAGTCCAGGATAAGCGATACATATTTTTCAGTTTGAACACGCTAAGTTTGGAGAGAAATCCTAAGAAAAATTGCACACGTTACTTTCCTTTTTTACTAAAAGCATGGGAAGACCCACTGTCAATGGGTTGAAATCCCAGATTGCATCTTTATTTTCAGGTGCCCTTCTCCCATTTTAAACTAGTCTTACTTTTCTGAGCTTCTGAACTGGATGAATACTCCTGGGCTTCTGTGAGCTTTGGGTCAGACCCTTCCGGAAGCGAGACATCAGAATGCGGCACTGTGCTTCCCGGCCGCAGGGGAGTCACTCTACATGCACACTAGCGTAAGTGGGAGCCAAATCTGGTTCAGCGCTCACACTGTACAGAGATATTTAGTCTCATAGCAACAAGGGATTCCAGAAGACTTCCCGTTTGAGAGGACAGTGGTACCTGGCAACGCCACTTGCTGTACTAAATATGGTTCACTGTGGTTTTTGTATTTTCTAAATATTTTTGGACCTTTCAAATAGGGTGACTCCTATTCAAAAATATCCATCTTCAATTTCTTTACTTGTCACCTGCATAAAGATATATAAAATATTAAAGATACCTCAAGTTACCAGTGTAGACTTCTCTGGAAGGCTTTTCTGAATAAATTCCACTGACAAAAATTCCCCTGTATCATTCAGCCTATTAAAATTTGCATTCCCAACTAATGGAATAACACCCATCAAACAACTTCTAAGCTGCTTAGGCCAAGAGAGATTTACAGGCTACCCCACTGTGAATTTTCAGGTTTTTGCCAGACCTCTGACCTCATCATACATTTCCAGCAATACTGAGGCAAAAGGCTGTGGTCCGAGCAGTAGCTCCTGCCAGGGAACCACACCACAGGAACTTTCCCACTTGTGTTTTAATGTTAAAGGAGGGATGCTCAGCACCTGAAAGCTGGTAAAGGATGGTGATGGTGTTGGAAGACATTTCCAATACAGAAGACAGCTGCAGCTGGGAAAAGGATGAGGAAGTGAGGAATGCATCTTCCCGATGATCAAGGAGCAAGAGCAAACGTGTATGAGGTACAAGGTCAGGGTTCGTACGGGAAAGCAGCACAAAAATGAAGCGCGTAATTTCCAAATGTGTGTCGGCTTTCGGAAATACAGCTCATTTGTGCTTTTTACCAAAACTTCAATCTAGTTCTATAGAATTACTAAAACTGGAACTCTGTAGCAAAGACAGCAGCCTTTGCTCAATTCTGGAGATTTAAAAATCTGTATTTAATTCTGTGAAAGGATTCTACTGAACTTCAGAAGATTTATTCTTCACTACTGAGGTATTTTATAATTAAAAGCGTGCTAAAATTCCTGGAAAACAATCATGTTCAGAGTGTATTCCATACACTTATAACTAAGCCTCTAGTATTTTCAGTTGTGCTGAATGCCTTTTGCATAATAATTTTATTCCTGTTCATGCTATAAAACCCAAAATTATGCATGGCCAGTGCTGATCTAAATGCAGGAGCACAAGAGATGACGTTAGCCCATTTTCACTAATGAATTTGGAAACTACCGTTGGCTTTGAATCACAAAAACTAGAGCAGACGATATCTATTATTAGGTTATCTAGACCAAACCTTTGCCAATGCCCACTGGATTTCATTTTTGTTACTTTTGAGTTAGTCGGGCAATAGTCTGTCACCAGTCACTTGAGGCGATTATTCCAGCCCAGTGGTTCTCTCAGCTGGAACATTTCTCCTAATGCTAAGTTTAACATTTTATTTTGTTGAAATTCACCCAGTTCATCCTTCACATATAATTCTTTTTCCATTTTGAATCTAACCAAAATAGATGATACACTGAATATACAGTAATGAATACGGATGGATATATTTCCACCAATCAGTTTGTGCAGCCTTCAAGTACTTTTTTCCCTCTGTTCTCTGCTTGACAATGGCCGGTTCACATTTCTTTGCTACTGGACTAGTTGCAACTACAGTGGTCCTTGAAATTTCATCGCTGATCTTCAGCTGATGCTAGGCAAGCGCCACTGGAGTAGAAAGTAATCTCTGGTTTGTGACATGATGCAGCTACCATAAGAACCACAAATACACATCCATTTGACCATCTCCTTCCATGAGCACCTAAAATTTTCACTTGTTTTTCCTTCACTTACCTAATTAGGTGCTATGTTAATATGTCTTAACTAATTTTTTGACAGACCAAAACCTGCTTCCTGTTCTTTTTCCTAGTGGCAGGTTCATAAAAGGGATAGCGCAGCCTAGATAATCTGCAATAACCGATGTGCAATTTTCTTGCTAAGGTGCATCATGTATACTTAGAACTTCAGATGTTTGGGGTTTTTTTTTTTACGTAATTTTCTTTCCTTTTGCAGTTGTATTATTTTGCTGTTCTTGTCTTCTTCCTACCATCTTACTGACTTTCTATTTAGGTATTATTTTCTTCCTCTTTTCAATTTACAGAGAGATAACTGTGCCAGCAGTTCATGGCATGTGGACAGTTGCCCATCGGGAACTCATTGCACTTTCTCCCCCACAGCAGTCACCAGCTGGTAATAGCTTTTAGCCACTACTGACAAAGGCTGTATAGTAGCTTCCTAAGAAGAAGCAAAAGGGGATGTAAGACCACTCTGGTTCCTTGAACCGCTGGTAAATTCCCTCAGAACACAAATCTGAAATGACACAATATGTCAGTCACAGGCACTACAGGTAGTAAACTATGTTACCATGCTCCTCCATCCATGCTGAACCCATGGATCATCTTCTTCATACCTGCTCGTCAAGCTATCTCCCTTATATAATTCAAACCTTTAAACGGCTTGCTTCTGAAATGTTGCTTTTGTCCTCTTTCATTTTACCTCATACACTCAACCTGTTACAGGGAGGACCTCGCTTTGCAGTAGCTGCTCTGACACATTTAACAGCACAATTATAGATGACTTGGTAACCACCCATTGACTAAAAATAACCTAGCAACTGAAGACACAGTTAGGTATTTATACTTAGATATCCCAGAGGAACCCTTCACAGCTCCTGTAGCTGGGGAAAACATATGTATCTCACCAAATGCAGTAGGCTAGGAATCCTGAGGGGTGGGGGCGGGGGGACGTAGGGGAAGCGATAACATTGCACAGCTGAAAGATTTTCCAGACAACACTCTGCCAGCTAATCCAACTCTTATCCAACTAGCTCTGCAATTAAGGCTTCCTACTGAGAACAATGACAGCATTATGACCTGGGGAATTTTCTACATAGAAAAACCCCAACACGTCTGGGATTACAAAATTTAGAGCCTTCCGAAATCCAGTTCCTACACTGATGGTACTCGCAACCAGTACAGATCCACAGCAACTAGTGCCAATATGCATATGAGAAAATACATGAGCTGTAATGAATGAGCTGCCAATGAGGAGGGAGCCAGGGCAGCATATCCTGTGTGAACAACCTGCCGCGCTGAAACTCATTCTTGCCTTCCAGAGAACGGATTTTTTAACTGAGATGTACCAAGTTTTCACTCAACCTGTTCAGGATGAAATATTCCAATGTCTGAAGAAAAAGACATCTAAATGATATGATTTAGTTTCTATAATACATGATTACACATGCTATGGCTGCCTATGGATAGTTTTATAAATTTGAGGTGAAAAAGAAGCTCTCTAATAAATTGATAGAACACACATGTCTTAGTGGAGAACCTGTTATACTACAGTGTCTGTCTGCCCATCCTTTCCTACTCCTAATTTTTTCTGGATTGTGTATGGCCTTCATCTATTCTTGTTTTCAAAATATGTCTTCATTTAGTTAAAAAGACCTGAATAGGGAGCAATTTACATCCAGGAGGATGTACTATTAATCTCAAAGAGAGAGTCTACAAGGTCTCAAGGGCCTTTTTACTTGCCTCCAGATGTAAGATTATTGCCTTGAAATGATAATGAAGTGTTCAAAGTCAGGTTGGACAGGGCTCTGAGCAACCTGATCTAGTGAAAGATATCCCTACCCATGGCAGACGGCTTGGACTAGAGGATCTTTGAGGGTCCCTTCCAACCCAGACCATTCTGTGATTCTGTGATTCTATGATAATTCAGCGAGCACATACAACTATTGAAACTCACACTTAAGACTGGTGGGAAAGGCACAGGCTTGAAAATTCCAGTCACAAAAATCACAATGAAATTGCAAGGGCTTATCCTCATATTTTAGAAAAAAGGTTTTGTATTATAACCAGGATGATTAAGCACATGAATTTAATGGCATTTAGTTATGAACCACAGTTTCCAGCATCAATTCCTGAGGGTCTCGCCTAAATGCACACAACTGTGAATAAGTTCTTAATTGAAAATGAGACCCATGCAGAAAGCCATGCTGAATAGGCGGTGACTCTATGAGTCAAGTCACAGCAAACCTTTATAGAATGTCCAGCAACAGTGTTGAACAGAAAAGTTAATAAGCTAATATATCTGGGGGTTTTGTTGCTTCCTCCCACGTAGTAGAGGGGGGAAATAAAAAAATCCAAATTCTACAGGAGTGAATTTTACTGTACAAACTCATACTCACTGGCAACTTAACCAATACACTCTTTGACCAACACCTTGAACTTTAACCAGAGAACTTTCTTTACATTTATTTAATTGTTGGCTTTCCACCTCAAAACCTGGATATCACAAAAAATGATCAGGAGATGAAGTCAGGCCACAATGGACACTTCTAATTCTTTCTATTAGTGATTCTTACTGTAGTAAGTAGAAAAGTGAGCTGCAACAAAAATGGAGCATATCCAGAACAAACCAGGCACCTCCACAGTTAGTCAGAACAGGTTCTGAACACACAAGGAACAGACTACAACTGCCCCTGTAATGTTTGAGCATCAGGGGAGGAACAACCCCATGCACCAGGGCAGGCTGGGGCCTAAACTACTGGAAAGTGGCTCTATTGAGGACCTGGGAGTGCTGGTGGACAACAAGTTGACCCTGAGCCAGCAATGTGACCACATTTGGACTGCTGTGTCCGGTTTTGGACCCCCCAGTTTAAGAAGGACAGGGAACTGCTTGAGCAAGTCCAGCGGAGAGCTACCAAGATGATCAGGGGACTGGAGCACCTCCCGTATGAGGAAAGGCTGAGAGACTTGGGTTTGTTCAGCCTGGGGAAGAGAAGACTGAGGGGGGATTTCATAACTACCTATAAATATCTAAAGGGAATGTGTCAAGAGGATGGGGCTGGACCTTTTTCAGTGGTGCCCAATGACAGCACAAGGGGCAATGGGCAGAAGCTGGAACACAGGAAGTTCCACTTCAATATGAGAAAAAACTTCTTTCTTGTGAGGGTGTCAGAGCAGTGGAAGAGGCTGCCCAGGGAGGTTGTGGAGTCTCCTTCCCTGGAGACATTCAAACCCCACCTGGACGCGCTCTGTGCCCCCTGCTCTGGGTGTGCCTGCTCAAGCAGGGGGGTTGGACAAGATGATCTCCAGAGGTCCCTTCCAACCCCTACAATTCTGTGATTCTGTGATTCTGTTGGGTGATATTACTGAGGGAAGAGGTAATCTTTGGTTGCTAATAAGCTAGTGGAGGGGAAACAAGTATTTTTCAGACAAATGTTAAGTGCAGATTCTTTAAAAATTATTCAAAATCTCAAATAAACAGTTGAGAATTGTTACATGCACAAAATTAACAATTATTACACTTTAAGTATCAATTAAAATGGGTTTACCACTATGGCACTCTTTTTTATAACCTGAAAACTCTCATGTTTTCAAGAGATCTACACATGCATCAGACTGTGATGTTAATGAAGGCCCAGAATTTTATGTATTAAGTTTTTTTTCTGGGTCTGTGTTCAGGACTTCATTCCAAAATCTTGAATAAGTAAAGGAGGAAATGGTTTTTAGATTTATAATCTTAAATCTTAGAACACAACCTTTTTGTCATTCTGAAATATAAACCAATAATTTTATAAGCCATTCATGTATAATATAGTTCACTAGTTCTTGATAGTAAAGAGCAAAAAAGAAGTATTAGCCAGTCTCTAGCTTTTATTAGATACGGCCAGTTAATACTAAATGGTATAAGAAATATTTTGTTCAGTAGGATGAAAATGGATTACTGCAAGCTAATCTGAGATGTATTACTGGACTCTGTGGAATTAACACACTGGAGGCCCATCTATGTACACCTGGGGTGGGATAACGGCAGGAACTGCAGATTAATATTACCTTCTCTTGGATGCACAACGGATTTATTATTTGGTTGTCTGTTTTTGTGGTAAGTTTATTTCTTCTATTTAGCAGATATCTTAGGCAGCCTATAGCTTACTACAGTTAATGAAGTAGCCGCTGTACAGCAGCTTCCTACAGAACTTTTTGTGAAAAGTGTATTTTTAAAGGGAAACGTCCTCTTTTGTTTTGAATTGTGCTGTTTTAATAGGAACCATTTTTTGCATGCTTACATCATTTTAAAATAGAAAGCTTTAATTACAACATGAAATAGAGTGTCTAAGATTTTTGCATTTAACAAAAAAATCCAGATATTAAAATAGTACCCTTGGCACATGGGGCAGTGACGGTGCACAGCCTGAACTAACTTCTGTAAAAATCCTGGAGACATTGCAGCTGATTCAGCGAGATTTCAGATGGATAAAGTATTACAAAGAGCATCATACAAACATTGTAAGAGGTAGAACATCCTTCTCTACAGCAGAATATACAGTCTCCCTGGACATTGCTTAACGTTAAACAAAGAAGGAGTTAAGTGGATCATGGACCCCTCTTCGTGCCAGCTCCTGGGAGATATTAGCATCACACTTGTGCTGGACTGTCCCAATCGCAATACTCATCAGCAGGCTTTGGAAAAAGAGACAGAAAGCTTTCTCTGATTTCTTCACCTAACGCATGCTCAGTGAAAGCCCCACACCGACACCCCATGCCTATACTGTCCTTCATGCACAGGTTCAAGCTCACTAGTCCATATGTTTTTAGTTGCCTGTGTCCATATACGAAAGGGCAAATGAGTTACAATAACTAATTGCTTCTGACTGAACAAGAGTGTATAAAGTAGTAGAAAGATAGTAGTGATGATCATGGAATTATTGTTCAAATGTGAGCTTAAGTCTTAAACTAGTGTATTGGTTAAGCCATGCCCACAGAATCTCTTTGACCCTAAAGTCACGGTAAAAATCTGAGTATGGTTTACCTCACCAGTATACTAATATAATGGTAATATTATGACATTACATTAGTATAATATTATACATTGAATGGCAACTGTAGAAAAAGTAGACATGTCAGAAGTGGGTAATGATGAATTAAAGTTTTTGTGTATGAATTACCACATACAGACTAGAGATTGCATTTCATTTTTTAAAAGACTTGTGTTGTTTGTTTTTTTTTAACAAAAAACCACTTATTTGGTTTTATTTAACATTTCAGAGGAAACTGAACTGGTATAGTCTATTCTGTCAGTAATACACAGAATAATAGGTCAGTAACAGTTCATAAACTGTATGCTCTCAATCCATGCCATAGTGCTTTGAGAATGTGTCAACACTCAGTGATTTCCTTACCCAGCTCAAAAGCATCTTGGAAGCACCTCGGGCAATGTCTCATATACAGCCATTGAGGGTTATCCGCTCCAAAATAGCTGTTATAATCTGAATGGAAGAACCATAAATGATTCAATTGAAATCACTTCTGAAAATGCAAAAGGAAATGAACACAGAATAAACTACAACATTAGGGGTCTAACAGCCCTCATACCTGAAGATTTAGAATCGAAGACTTTGGCGTTTCCCCTTACTACCATCCTGCTGTATGTAACAGCTACTTTGAGATGCTGAGAACAGTATTCATAAAATTGACCTTCACTGATTTTAGAGTTTTTTGCATCATTACAGACATAAGTTGACCAAACACATGCAACTGCATCTGACATAACCAAAACTTGGTAAAAAAGTCTCTCTCCCCGCTCTCTCCTCTCTCTGAAAGTGGTTAAATATTTGCATCTTCCCTATAAAGGAGCCATAGGGTAGTACATAGCACTTATCTAGTTATAGCCTTCATAGTAAAACTGTGTTAAATAAAAACTTAAAATCTAATGCCACCAAATGGTGGATCCACAAACAGCTTGCTTTCTGGTTGGTTGTTTTTTTTTTTTCTTTATGAAGAAACAATGCCAGAAAAACAAACTTTCTTCACAGAAAACTAATGGAATTCTATAAAACCAGAGCAAATCAAACTCCCAAAACACATAACAATTACTTCTAGAAACAAGGGACTAGCAAAAGGCAGTATACGAACTAGAATAATTGTTATGGTTAAAAAGGATATTTTAGATTTATTTTGAATGCCAATCATATTTTGTATTGTTTTCTTCTCTTTGCCTACACATAGCAGACTTTTTTTCTTCCATTAGGTATGATTAGGTTTTAAAATATTTTTTTTTCATAATCACTTCAGAACAATATAGAGGAGATACGAGAAGCAGGTGTGTACTTTATGTAGTAAACTGAACTATCAGTATGAGCAAGATAACATCTAATTGTATACTAAGTATTGCCTGAGGGATCAGCAAGGGAGAAGTTATTCTGTTGATGTAAATATATGCAAATGGCATCAGTCCTAAAGACAGGCCGTAGGTATGAAGGAGTTTATCAATAATGTTGTCCTATCAAAGTGGATAGAATCAGTATATGACCAATGACCTCTTCCTATAAGAAATAGCTGCAATTTACTTTGCCAGAAGGAAAAAGCCTTACCAGGCTTTACCATTATGTACCCTGCTGCTTCTCATATAGAAAAACATCCCCAAGAAGGCAGTAATTAAAACAAAGTAATGCAACTGTAATAGCTTGAGTAGGTTTAACCGCTTTCTTTTCTTTTTCCAGATATACTGGCAAAGATGTGTATCTTCCTTTTGACAGACACAACATAGGATAAAAAATTTTTAACAGGAATTTGAATTTTCCACTGTTTGTGGTGCTCATCTTTTTTAATTGGCCAACTATCAGAACTGAATTTTGTGAACAGGCATCTTTTGGTTTTTTAAACTGCTTTTTAAAGGATATTAATCTTTATCATCCCAATTATTTTTTGTGTGTGTGATGCATACAGTGTATCAAAGAGGATTAGTCTGACAGAAAATGTAAAATATTTCCTATTTTTTAAGAAGATAAAAGTAATCCTTTTGATTTACATTTTTCCTGAATATTTTGGTAGAGATTTTGTTGTCATTGTAGTAGCCAACTATGAAAATATATTTGTACAGAAAATTTTTATTCATTAAGTATTTGACTTAATGCCTAATAAACAGAAACATGAATGAAATAAAAGTTGAAAAGAGATATTATGGTATAAAACAACTGAGAGAAAATAATGTTTCTTTAACAATTAACCCCATTCCATTCCCAATACTCGGAGAGAGAAAAAAAACAACAACAACAAAGCTCTATTCTCCTGCATTGTGAGGGAAGTCTAACCATAGCTTAAAACAATATTCATCCTGAGAAGCCATCATCTTGAGAAGCATTTCCACTATCACTCATACGGGAACTGTATTAAAAGCAATCCTGCTCAGCACATATTCAAACCACTGTAGTGGAGTGATGGACTTCACAGCAAACTGCAAATTAAAAACAAGCAATCCCATGAACCCCAGAACAAATGAGGCCTATTTCCCTGTATGTTTGCATCTTGTAATTGACTGCAGGCTCTGATTTCCTAGAGTTGGATGTTTTTTAAGACCATGCTGATTCTCTACATTTAACTCGGTAGGATAGGACATAGTATCTGTTCCCACCATTGGGACATTTATAGGGTCTCTGTCTTCCTATGATCACCGATATTTATAAACCTTTTGAAAGTTCTACTTGATCCTTCTGTCTGGCTGACAAATTTGGATAAACTCAGCCCCCAAATCAAAAAGTTTTACATGGATGAAAAACAGATATCTTGTTTCCTGAGCCTAAAAAATTGCAGAGCCCTCTTCACTGTCCTCAGGGACTCCTCACACTCTTCCAAATCCCTTACTGCCATCACCTGTCTGCTGCCATTGGTTTCTACAAATAAAACCAAAACAAGCCATAACAAAACAAAACCCTTTGTGAAGTCCTTGCAGCACCTATTACCCCTATTCTCACCAAGTCCTCTAAAAAGGCCTTGGGAATACTGGATATTCTTTTCCTTCTCCTTAGTGCTAATGCTCTGAGCCCCATATTCAGATTTTAATACTGTACAGGACTCAGCCAGGCAAATTATCAAATCAAATTACAGTGGCTTACCAATTTACCTCCCATCAGCTCTAAAGCAATACCTTGTTAACCTGCTATAACTGTGTTGTGTGTCTGAACTGAACACGTATGAGTGAAGGTTATTTCAGAAAGAAAGGACAGACTGAAAGAGCAGCTTATATCCACAAGGAAAAAATAGGGTAGACATTTGAGCAAACTGTTTAACTTTAAAGGCAATTAGGCAATGGAATGACTTGCCTGAGGAGGTAGTTTAGACAATGTAATGAGAAGTGCTTAAAATAGAATAAACTATTTGCGTGACAGATACAGATGTAAATAATCCTCCATGTTTTGAACTAGATGAATCAGGAGAGGTATCTTTTCCATTCAAATGTCTGACTATAAAAATTCTATTCTCTTTCCTTGGGAACAGCTTTCAAACTTATGACTGTTTACACCTGTTCTGAATACTAAAGTGAAACTGCACTCCAAAAGGCAGTTTAACCTCACTGTATCATTATAAAGTGGATTTATTCATAACAAGCATCTATGAAAAACTTCCAGTAAAAAAGTCCTTAGTCAGGGAGATGCACATTGTTGCAAAAATGGATTGTTTCTCTAAGTGCTTATATGGCCCCATCGCTATAGTATCCAAGCGCCTTACAAACACTAATGAATGTATTCTCACAACACTCCTGGGAGATAGAGATAGTATTATTAGCTAATGCACAAAGAGTAGCTTGTCCAAAGTCACACAGAAAGTCTGTGGCACAGCCAAGACTCAAAACTGTGATTTCCTGCCCACTGCCGTAACCATGACTATATTCTCCTGTCCATATACAGCATTTCAAAATATGTTACATATAACCTTAGATCTTTACACAATAAGCCTTTCTGTTCAGCTGTAGATCCAACCGCTGACTTAATAAATAAAAATAATTTTGCTTATCGAGGAGCTTCATTATGGCAACAAATTTGAAGGTTACTGAAACAATGACAGTTATACGGGCCATAACTGGTTCTGATATATGAGAGCAGTGAAAGAGAACTCCCTGATCGTCACATTCAGAACAGGAGACATCATATCCAGAACATGATTTTCATACCAAAATATTTTCCTTATTTTCCTTCAGATAATGTAAAGTGTTTGATTATACAGAGAAGTTTGGTTCTTAGAAAAAAGAAAAAAGAACGAAAATAAAGAAAGGCTAGCTGTATTCCCTACCTAGTTCCTTTTGAATAAACTATTTCTGTAATAAGATATATACAGTATTTTTAGTTTTAATGAGGTCAAATCTGGAGAGACAACTGCAGTAAGTGTATTTACCCCTGAATACCAGACAACAGAATTTGGCTTATTAATTTAATATTATAATCATGCACATATATGATATCTATGAATATATATAGCTTTGCAGTCATTTAGATCCATTTCAGTGAATTCAGAGATCTTATCAAATGATAACAGGATTCTTCTGAATCAGGAACACAGCAGCTTGCCTTTCATTTTGGTGGGGGAGGAAGCATAGGCATTACATTTTCCCTCAGATGCTAAACAATTTAAAAAGAGGAAATAGAGGACAACTGCATAAATAATGGAAAAGGGTGTGAAGGTGTAGCAGATCACAAAGTGACTAATGATGAAAAAAGTACAATAATGTTGCAATGAAGCAAAGTATAATTTTTGAATTCATTGGCAGAAACCAAAGACAAAGTACTGTCTCCTGAACTTCACTCCTAAAGTTCCAACATCAGCAGTTTTATCAGTTTGTGGCTTCATGTTTTAAGAAAGTTGTACGCAAATTAGACCTGCTTTTAATGAGAGCTACCAGTATAGCAAAGGGGATTTACATTACATGCTAACTGAAAAAAGTTAAGTGATGGAGCAGATTATCTTTAATAGGGAATCCACATCTCAACACATGTTTAAGAGCAAGTTAAATAAGTATCCACTGGGGGGATCCTAATTCACATAAGAGGATAGACTAGATAGGGCCCTCAGATCCATTTCAGTCTAACATACATATTTAATCACTGTGCAAATAGTACAAACAGCTACTGAGATCACTTGTTATCCAAGAAGCCCTGTTCCAGAATCCCTTATTCCCTCCTTTTTCTCTCCCTCTCTCCCCCACTTCTCTTCCAAGAGAAGTGCTCCCTTTCTCTTTCCCCTTTTCTCCCTCCCTCCCCCATCATCTCGCTCTCTCCCTTTCTGTCTTTCTTTCTTTCTTCCCTCATTCTTTCATCCCTCCCTCTGTTCTTTCTATATGCTTTTAAACTGACACATCCCTAGAAATTCCTTAGGCATCCACCTTTAGCAACTTTAGCGTGTTAAGGAACATCCTATTCTGACCAGATGTCTGTTCCCTGTAAGACTACATAAAGATCCAAATTAAGATAAAATGTGATTTAAGTTCCTATCATACCTTCACTACAGGACAAGAAACCGCAATGACTCGGTACTTTTGGGTAATTTTTATTATCATTTTTATTACCATTGAGTAATAGAAAAATTATGACGACACACTGTACATTAGCAAAATTATAAGATTAGAGAAACAGAGACTCTCGCTATTAAAGAACTGAGGTGCTCAGTTAGGTTGCAGGAATAGCTTTTAATTTTCTCTGATTCTCCCAAGTCCAGGGCAAAAAGGTTTTGCCTGTTCCTGTAAGCTATCTGCTTACATTTGCACATGCAAAAAAACATACTGTGATTCAATATGATGAGTAGAGATCATTGTGTTTCATAAAAGCCAAACAAATGTCACATGAAAGACAAAAAACTGGTGTCTTGTACCATCAGTTTGTCTCCTTTCATTTCTTGTGAGACTCTTGAAACAGGGACTGGAGAGAACTGGAACTGCACTCAAATAAAAGAATAATAGGATTAAATGTTCCTAGTTCCAGGTGGGATGCAGTGTTTGAACAGTCAAACAGGAGTGGAGGAAATGATTCTAATGAAGGACTAAAGGAAGACTTTAAACTTGGGGCACCCACTTGGAGATATAAGCCCCTCTGGGACTGCTTTGTAAAAATGAGATCAGACCATGTTATCTGGTTAGAACAGGTTACTGTATTCTTCGTCTTTGTCCCCAGAGATATACAGCTGATTGGGGAAACTATCCAGTTACCTGAAATTGTACAAAAGCCATAAAAATATCAACAAGTGTATTTTCACTATGTGAAATGGCAGCCTACATAGCTGCCACTAAGAAGGAGTATGGTCCCTTATACAAGCAATTCATATTCAGTGGAGTACAGTTTACTAGAATGGCTATATTTATGTGCAGTTTAAAAGTTACTGTATAGAGGATTCATTTTAAAAACTGCACCATTTGGCAAGTCTAGAAGTGCACACATGGAGCAAAGTCCTCACTCAAGGAGAAAATGAATGTTTGCCTAGAATGTGGAGGAGCCTGCAGGATGCTTTTCAGAAAATCTGGAAAGAAAGACTCCTGAAGCTAAAAGCAGGTACCAGAGAGCCCACTTGCTAGATGTTAGCAAGGGCCCTCTGCTGTGAAGTTTGTGGAGTGCCTGGCCTAGCACTAATGAAGAAAGCCACAGGAATCCCATCCTGGAAACTGAAAGTTAAACTGTTAAATATGAACATATGGGCCTAGGCAAGCTGTAGGAGTCTCAGTTAGTTGTGATGGTTTAAACAATAGCACTTGTTGTTCCGCATGGGAAGATGACAGCAATGAAAGGAGTCTTAAAATTATATCAGATAAAATGGATGGCTTCATTTAAAATGGACAACCACCATTGACATAACCAGCAAAGGAAATGATGATGACTCAAACCAAAAAAATAATAAAGTGTTACTTGTCATTTGGTCATGAGCAGCAGTTTGCTAATTTTACCAGGATATAACAGATTGTCAACAACATAGAGAGGTAAGATCTTAAAGAATGGCACAAGCAAAGCAAATTCATTCTCTCTTGTCAAGGGTCTTATTTTCATTGCCTGCATTAATCATCTCCAGCCTGGCAAATGAATTCTTAAAGACAGTCAGAAATCTAGTTGTGGGGTGGTTTCTTGTCAGTTTGGGGTTTTTTTTGTTGTTTGTTTGGGTTGTTTGTTTTTTGGGTTTTTTTTTTTGTGGGAAAGCACACAATCTTTCTGACTTTCACTCCAAAAAAAAGAGCCCAATGAGAAAAATCTGTGGAATTACTGGTAATTATCACATGGCTCAATATGAAAACATAAGGCTGGATCATGTAGCCTCATTTCACCAGGAAACACGGAAAATTTCCTCTAATTTCACAGAATCACAGAATAGTTGAGGTTAGAAGGAACCTCTGGAGATCATCTAGTCAAATCTCCCTTCTCAAAGTGGAGTCAACTGGTAATGCAGGTTGCTCAGCACTGTTTCTCTGTCAGGATGTGAATGGCCACAACCTTGGTGGACAACCTCTTCCAGTGTTCAATCATCCTTACGGTTAAAAAAAAATAAATTCTTCAGTTTAAATGGAATTTCTTATCCTTCAATTTATGCCCATTGTCTCTTGTCCTGTCATAATAATTTAGGCAAAACTTAACCAAAGCTTTGGCAAAATGGAAGAAAACAAAGTTGATAGCAAAACTTTATGTAAGTCAAATTGTTGAGTCTTTCCTGAAAGGAAGGATCATTCATATCACATCTAGTGCTAATTTTAGTTAATTAAAAATTTAATTGCACTGTCAGTGGTAAAAGAGCCATAATTATGATCATACACATGTGCAGTAATATATATGTAATGACATAGTTCAGACTACAGGAAGAAGTACAATAACAAAACAACTGGTGATAATCTCAGGAAAATAATGTCTATCCAGCTGTTTCCATGAAGATAGTGCTACTATGTCTTATCAGATACACCCTAAGGAAATTAGTGAGTAATTCAGTCACAAGATGGGAATTGAGCTGGAACCCAACAGATATAGAACTACGCATCTTGTATTTGTGTGCTAAGCATACAGGCTGAACTACTATGCTCCAGTTTCCCATCTGCACCACAGGGGATGTGGAACAGGCAATAATTCTAATTGAAGCAAAGAAGTAGGACAAAGAAACAATGCAACAACATGACCCTTCTTCGTGTTACCCCAGTTGCAATAAAAGTTACACCATAACAGTAAGTGAATCCAAAGAAATCATATTAAACCTGCACATAATAAATATTTAGATGAAGTTTTATTGTAGTCCACCCATTTTTCACTGTAACCTGATGGCTTTGGTAAATTAAAACAAATGCTGAAGAAAACAAAATATACTCAAAAGAAGAAACTGAGCCCATAGTTCAGCCTGAGAATTTTAAAAAAATTTGGGAATAACTAGGATACTGCATAATTATATTATTGGGCTGGTCACGTACTCTCTCAGTTAATTTTGCATTCCTTTTAATTGAGTTATCTTTGGTATATAGGTCTAGTTTTATGATCTTGCCTTTTGTGGTTTTATGAAAAGGTTCAGTATGTGCAGATCAGAATTTTCATAGAAATGCAAGTGACATGCAATGGTAGGGAGCTCCTGGGAATCGCTAAACTGGAATAAGAACTTCTGAAAGAAAGACAACTTAGAAAAGTCTGGTGCCTATCTGCTCCCAAACGTACTGTGAGACCACTTGAGAAATGAGATGAAGATTGTGAGACTTTTCTGCCCTACTTACATAGAAAAATAAACATATTTAGGCCTGGAATATGCAACAGCTACATTGTTATAGAATTTATCATATTTAGATACAGTGAGTGTGTATAGTTATAGTATACTTTTTATACTAAAGTACAAGTTGCAGGACCATCTTTAGTTTACCTGTTTCTATTCCTGCCACTATTAAAGTAAGGTTTGTTTTGTTCTTTGCCAAAAGTTAATGGCTTGTGTTTAGGAATTTAATAAATACGTGGTATTCAATGTGGTGACAATGAATGATTGAAATTTGTAACATCGAAAGTCTCAAATCACATGACAGACAACAGTCCATATACGTTTCTTGCAGTCAGGTAACAGAACTAACTGATCTATATTACTAAATATTTGCAATTGACACTGGTTCAACATTAAACTAGAGAAGAACCATAAAACACCATTCCAGTTCAACTGTGACTGGGATCTGTATTGTCCTTCATCTCCATTCTTGGTAGAAAGAGAAAATGATGGCTATAGCTGTCTGCAAATTAGGAAGGGATTGCTTCCTTGGAGTCAGTGATGCAGTCACAAATTTCTGGACAAGTTACTTCAGCAATTAATCATTACTATATAATGGTAAGCTTTGAATGACAGCCAGAAGGACTTCATTCTAACAAATAATACTTTTAAGTGGAGTCTTGTTATCATTTCTGACACAGGAAACTGTTTCTAACAGAAGAGGGTGACAGAAGCAGTGTTGTTCAGCTTAACAGTAGCATGCAATACTAGCTAACACATGTATCCACAGGCCACCATGGTGAAGATATTTCTTCCATGGGCTTCCATGTTCACAGAAACAGTCACCTCCACAACAATCCTGGCAATAAGCTAAGTAGATAATGTGTTCTTGCTCCAAAACTTTATACAGTATGTATGTTCTATGTTCAGTATGAAAATGACACACACCTGACTCTAAGAAACAGAGATTTTCAAAACACTGACAAAAGTCTGAGCTAAGGCTGAACTAATGGTAATTAATGGTAAAACTGGAGGTTTAAGGCAACATTTTAAAGCCAGTGGCATCATGGTCCTGTCTCAAAACATTACAGTTTCACATCTTGTTCATACATGAGTTTCTAAAAGGCCGAAATATTTAAGAGTAACTCTAGATTACTTTCTTACCAACAGGGCTACTTTGCCACAGCAATTCGAAAGAATTTTTAAAGAAAATGCTCAGCTTCTGGAAATAGTAACCAAACTATGGAAGGAGCAGTACTGCTTATTTGTCAGAGAGTTGGAAAATATTGTGTACTTGTAGGATTAATTTTTTTTTCTGCTTCTTCTCATTCTTTTATTTAATAAACATATTCTTCCATATAAGTACACGTGACTTAGTACTGTACCTCCCATCACTAGAAAAACATCAGCAGTTTCAGCTTTGAAAGCCAATGTGCACAGCTATCCAGGAGTGGCCCACCAAAGTAGACAGCTGAAAAAATTAGACTTCTTCTAAATGTAAATCCATTTTATTTTGCTTTTAAAAATTTAAACTATTTCTGAGATCTGCCTCTGCTTAGCTGAAGGTTTTTAAATGGCTACAAGATGAATAAAATAAATTTCTGTGAAATGGAATTGAGATCATAGAGTTCTGGAAGTATATTGCATCATTAGGATTTCTTAAACATACAGCTGGCATTTTGCATAAATGCAAGTTTAGCTCTGTAATGAGTGAATGTTTTCATTTATTTTTTAATATCAGAGAATTGACTGAGTCTGAATTTAGGTAATATATTACTTTATGGAATGGATAGAAATTGCAACATTATTTAAAATTCAAAAAGACAAAGACATTAAACTTTCATTTAGAAGGATATAATTATAGCACATGGAAAACATATGTTTATAAATTATACTGTATGTATATACATACATACATACATTATATATAATGGTTGTAATCAAATATACAAGGCCAAATTTTGTTCTAAAAACTGTTTTTGTACTAGCTCCTGCTGAAGCTTAAGAGAAGGTGGGCCCATATACTAAGCAGAGAACCTGGTCACACAAGGTGTGATAGATACTTATTTTAAACATTTTCAGGACAATTTGAGCTCAGACACTGAACACACTGTAAGCCATTTAAGACCACAGAGAGCGCTAGTAGGAGAGTTAGATTAGAATTCTTTCTGTGCCTGCCCATTACTCCTGCTCATTAATTAGATCATTTTCTAGAATTATTATTTTAAAAAGCCTTCTTTGTCCCCAGTAAGCATATCCTCACAGTTATATGTGTTACATTATTGAACTTAGTGTTTATCCGTGGGAGTATTTCTCATGTTTACCTCCAAAGTTTGTTTGTTCGAGGGGTTTGTTTGCTTGTTTTCTAAACTGAGAAGCATACATATAGCATATGAAAAGATCAATAGGTTTTTCGAAGTTTGCTCAAAATTAGAGATTAAATTTCTAATGACTGAGTAAATGGGTTAAGGAAAATTAGAGCAAAGTGTTAACTGGGTCTTTATAATACTGCTGGTTTTGTTTTGTTCAATTAAAGCTTAATAGTTTGAACTTTCCGTCACTACTGAGTAACATAACAATTAAAATCATATTGCATGACATCTGAAAACAAGGGATTTGCAGGGAAGCTGAGGGACAATATCACATCATGATATAAATTAGTGCAACAAGTTAAAAAAAAAAAAAAAAAGAGAGAAACAAAACAAAGCAATACCCAATATCTTAGTCTGCTTCCTCTCCTAAGCATTAAAACAGAAACATTCAAAGAAAGGACTGTATCACAGCCCTCCTAAAGGAGAGGTTTGCATGACCTCAGAGGATGCAGCGTATTCCATAAGGAATAACACTACAAACAATTGTTTATAATCAATAAGATTTATTATAAATGCGCTTGAAAAGCCTTTTAGCTGACCGTTTCCATACAAGGATGACGCAGCCGCCGCGCCTCCGCGGCCGCTGGAGCAACGCCGCCGTGCTGCCAGGAGCTGTCCGTTCAGCACCACCGCCACGGCGTCACCAGCCGCTGCCGCCACGCTCCTCCGGCTCCAGCAGCTGATCACCTCAGGAAACAAGAGTGCCGCGTTCTTTTTCAGGACTCTAAACCTTGTATGTTTAAAGACACACGTTAAACTATTCAAACCCAGATCTGAGTTACGCATTTGTAAAAGTAGCCATTTAAAATGAACTAGAAACACTGATAATTTTATAAACCACTGTTTTTACAGGAGACAACGAAGAAATTCCTTTAAAACTATGTTTTTGTTAAATCTATATCTTTGAAAATCCTGCCAGAGTTGCACAGCAAGAAATCATTTCAGATCAACAACTGAACATGCATAAGAGAATTCCTTTAAACAGTCAACTGATTATTCCAAATGTCATATTATAAAAATTCATTGTTTATATAGGTGATAAGTGTAGATGGTGTTTTCCTTCCAAAAACTTCAAGTGTCTGTGTGACAGAATATTCCTTCTCTGTAAGCACTAATAAGACCATCTGCAGCAACACCTTTGATGTGCTGCAGGACCATGGTTCTTAGTGAATAGAAGAAAATTGGGAAAATACTCCTAGACACTAAATGCACTTTTTTTTCTTCTTCATTCTTTTTTCTTCTTTGGGTCAACTATGTACATACATGACAAGAAGAGATGAAAAAGTTCAGGTTTAAAACCAGCACTAACAATGCATTAAGACTCCACCTCGACCATAAAGTAGTTCTGAAGTTATTGCCTTCTTCTGTTGAATGTTTTTACCTATAAACACTCCAGCAAATTTCAGGTATAACTGAAGTATACTAGTTAGGAAGAAATTATGTTTACTCCCTGTTGATATAATTAAGAGATTGTTCGTGCCGGAAAGCTCAGAACTCCACCTTGTGGTGATAATTTTAACTATATGTTGAATCCATTACTATAATTAAATGTAAACTAACCAAACATGCAACCCACATATACACTGGCACATATCTACTCTGACACGAAACTAGTAGCAAAAGCAATACATAGCTTACTTACAAGGGTTGAATACAATTATAAACAGTCAGGTCATGATAGAAAAAAAGTTATATCCGCCAAAGGAGAGTCAAATGTATAGAGCAGCTATAAAGAATAGTAAGCTTTTATTGGTTTTTAGAATGGCTGCCTCGTAATGAAATTTGCTACCATTACTCTGTGCTGCACAAACAAAGCAACAAGAATGAAGGCCTGCCACACAAATGCATGCAATTGCAGCAGAATTCTGCAAGACAGTAAAGGTTTACTGGAAGGAATTAAATACTTTTCTTATCTTCCTTTGGTTCCTATAATGACCAATGCGCCCTACGTTGAAGTGGCTGGTTTAAAATTGAGCTCAGTGCATGAATTATTGAAACATAACAGACAGTGGGCAAAATAGGCAGGCACAACCAACACTTCTCCAAGCCCCAAACATGACATTTGCACTTTTATGTATGTCAGTTATCAGGGTCATAAAAGGTTTCCTAGATCCTGCCTCCTCTCAGTCTCATCGTTTCCCCAGCAAAAAGCCTCCCTCTCTCTGCTACCTTCAGATTCCTACTACCAACTCTACCCACAGTTCTCCTGACAACAGCAAAGTAGGCAGAACTTTCCTTTGGGACTTCCACATTTCCATATCTTATTTTCTGAATTTGCAAGTTCAAAATTCACCAGATACCCATGTATCTTTTCTACATTTTATGCAGCATTCTCTCTGGTGGTAGAGAATAGCAAGTAAAGCCCTATACTGGGTTATTACCTTCTTGGCTGTGATGGCTTTACATAGCTTGTAAATGCATTTTTTTTGTTTCAGTACTTCAGATGCCCACTCTCAAGGATGGTTTATGTACGCAGTGTGTCTGTGACAGTACTTACGTTTTATTACGATTTTTATGATACAATGAGTTCTATAAAGGGAATCCACTGACAGTAATTTAGGGCCAATTTCTAAGTGAAAAATTCTTTTCTCAACAAACTTAGCCTACATGCCTTTATCACTGCCAAATTCCTACATGATGCGGTAATCAGAGTTCATGTAAGCGGTTGCTTTCATTGGTGTAATTGGGTATGGACTGTCTGTAATTACAGATTTTCTTCAATGCAGCAGGATTTTTTTCTGTCTCTCAGGGATTCCACTCATCTGCTAAGGACCAAGGAGCTCAGCTGAGCAGTGTCTAGGCATCTCCTACTGCGCTGACCTTAAGTATTGCACCTGCTCTGGTACTGGCACTTGCTGACTGCGAGATGCTACTCTTTCTCACTCTCTTTTTATAAAGCCACCACTTATGCTAAATGCAGTACCATTAGCCAATGTTACGGACAATCCCTTGCATTAGGAAAAAATATAAAAGTAGTAAAAGAAAATATACTTTACAGTAGAAATTCCACTGAAAATTGAAAACAAACCACTACAGAAATAAACAAACTGAAGTTCTGTAAGCAGAACTTTTTTTTTTCCTTGAACAAAAGAAATTAAGATATTCTAAAAAGCAGATATATAAGGAAAGGATCTTAATAAGGCTTGTGCAATAAATTCCAAACAATGTTTCTGGTGAAATGCATACTGCTTTTACTTTTACATTTTTAGAGAAACTTTATGGCTTTCTCAATGATTTTAAGTTGCATTGCCTCCTGATGCTCTCCAGCAGCATCCTTGTTAGAATCTGTATATCCTGTTGCGAACTACAGTGAACCACAAAGCAGGCCCACAACTCAGGACAATTAGCTATGTCAACGCATAGCTTCTTCGCACATGATTATTCACTGTTCTTGGGTAGGCAGGATAACTGTCTGATGAGATTTTCAGTCCAACACTTTCAGTTTAGTATTTGTAAGCATATGCATGCAAGAATTTTTAGAACATATGTGGCATTTCATATATTATGCTCATTTTCCAAAATTAAATATTTCCAATTTATCAAATATTTCCGATATATATGGCTACAGTCGTAGGTACCTTTCCTTTCTGTGAAAAAATATAGGCAATAAAGCACAGCAACATATTGGACTACTATTCCTAAATCAGCTTCATCCAAAACGTGGAAAATTAGATGTTTTTTCCTTTTAAAAGATGGTACCTCAGCAAAAGGTTCTCACTTCAGTATGATCTCATTTCCAAGAAGCAGTAAGTATTCCTGCTTGTGGATGACAACCTTAAAATTACTGATACTGTGGAATGGCTTTATTTAGACTTAAAAGAGCAGTCACAGAAACCAACACACAGGTTAACTATTACTGTATTTTTGAAGTATTTCAGAATTTTTTATATATATATATACACACTATACATGAATATAAAAAGAATCAGTTTTCTTTACAGAAATGTCAAGTATGTTTAAAGCCAAGCCAAAAGAAGAACAAACTTAAACCAAATACGATACTCAGATAATGTACTTGTTAATTTAGTAGTTTAATGTTGGAATAAATTAAGAAAATAATATTTTGTTTTAAAGATCATATTTTGATTCCAAATAACATAATATATGACCAAAAGCATCACCATTGATTTGACTCAAAATCTGGCTTAATCTTATTATCTCTGGTTTCAGATACATGTTAGAGATACACGAACTGTAGTATATTTTTTAAAGAAAAGTAAACAACTGAATTTCTATTTCCAATAAAAATTAATTGCTCTTTTTCTTACTGGTTTGGTTAAACTCATAGAATTTATGTTAGAAAAATGTGCCAGTACTAAGTAGAATGTGGTTCTTTGGTAGAAAATTACAGAGCTTAGTACCACAAAGCCACATGTGATGCATAGAAAACCTTATTACTTCCAGGAAAGGAGGAGGAGGTACCAGAAAGTAATTTGAAAATGTCATGGGAAAGTGTAGTACTGATTGCTGCATTTATAGTAATTGCAAAGGAAATGAAAATAAAAGTCAGCAACTACAGACCTTCTCAAACATTTAAAATATTCAAGGCGAAAGGATGAATCTACTTCTGACAAATTCTTATCATCTTCTCAATTCTTCTCGCTACCCTGTTATTCCTAACTTCAAGTTATCTGAGATTTGCTCACAGGATATTCTTAAGTTCCCAGCTCTGCAGTAAAAATAATTAGGCATAAAAAACCGCATATACTCTGAAGGGTAGTTGTCATCAGTCAATTGTGCAGGCACAATATAAGCACAACAACTGTTTCCAATTTGGTGCATGGCTCAAAGCAGATGCAAACGTTCTGTTTGTGGTTGTTGGCAGAGGAAGGGTAATAGACAGTATCTAACATCTACTGCTGTTAGCAATGTGCCAAAACAGAATTCTGCATAAGAAAATGTTACAATTCTCTTTGGAAATACAGAATCCAAGAGGAAACATGCTAGTAGAAAACAGCCTTGTGCATAAAATACATATACCAATAAAAAATCTTCTGATTTTTTGCCTTATATTTACAAAAGGGTCATAAACAATGTTTTATTCACATTTCAATTGTTTAAAAAAATCAAATTTCCACACTGCTTTAATAGAAGTGAACTGTGTTTGTGTCCAAGAGTCACTATAAAAGCACAGGATTAACATGTAACACAGAGGGAAATGTGGAATTTTTTTATACCAGTGAACTAACTAATAATAGAAAACAACTTGGGAAATAACAGACCATAACTTCCCTGCCTTTATATGCCTTTTACGTATTCCTATTATTTAGGAGAGCACTTTAATGTTAAAAAAACCCCAAACTTTAGACAGAGAATCCTAATTCATATTTTCA
This sequence comes from Phalacrocorax carbo, assembly GCF_963921805.1. NCBI lineage: Eukaryota > Metazoa > Chordata > Aves > Suliformes > Phalacrocoracidae > Phalacrocorax > Phalacrocorax carbo. The sequence goes on along the minus strand of NC_087513.1, from coordinate 19,136,977 downwards.
GATAAGAAACTACAGGAAACTCAAATTCCTCCCAATATGGTACACAGCTCTTAACCATTCAGCTGAATTACAGGGAGACAACTGAGGTTTCACATCTTAAAATGGGAAGTGGCAGGCTAACTGAAACAGTGCTAAAGATAGAAAGCTTACTGAGCCCTGAACTAGAGAGATCCGTATGTAAGGTCTTCTCAGAAAAGTTCTACAAACAGGGTGATGTGAGAATAGAAGTGTACCCAGCTCCTAGGTTAGTACCGGAATACCTCTAGTGTAGTTCACAACACCTCACATATAGAGTTTTCTTAATTGACACCTTTCTGGTATGCATTTCTAGTCCATAGGCTCAAACACTGGCCGCTGGTTTATTCGTAAGGCAGAGTAGTCAGCAGTCCCTAGCAATAATGAAACATACGGTACTATTTGTCATGCAAACAGTAAGTAAATATCAGTAGTTCTTAGAAAGCAATTTCTGCTCACACCATCAATTTCCCTACCCCATCAATCTATAAAGAACCTGGAAAGCGAGAAAAAAGAAAAGAAAATATCATGACAAATTCTGCAGGGGATTATAAAAAGCAAAGTCTACTCATTTTGTGGTTATTTGCCTGGATACCTTTGCCTAAAGTCTTCGGGCAGATGTTTTAACTTGTAGAAATTAAAAAATGTATTAACATAACACCAAAACAGGGATCATTGTTAAGTCATGAAAGACAATATTTCCGAGGGGTAAGGATTTTCAACCCGGAAGAGGGAACATTTGGGGGTATGATGGCAGTTGACAAAATCATGGTGACTTGGGGGAAGTAGATAGGGATCAGCTATTCCTTGTCTCTTCCGGTACAAGAACTCAGGACTATCAAATGAAGCTAGCAGCAGTCGTGCTGCAGGAAACAAAAGTACATGGTTCTCAACGCAAGTAGGCCTGTGCAACACCTTGTGACGTTGTGGATGGATTCAAGAGAAGACAGGGCAAGTGTGCAGAGGAAAGTTTCATTGAGAGTTACTAATGGGACAAATCACGTCAGGCTCAGGAAAACTGATCTGGGAAAAGCTGGAAGAGTTGTACTGGGAAATACTATATATGCTCCTCCTGAGCACCAACCTATGAGTGCTATTGGAGACAGGACAGAGGAGGAGATGGACCATTTCACTGAACCCATATGGTCATTCTTGGGTTCTTACATTCTTCCTTAAAAGCACCTATTTTCTTTTCAATAAGTAAGGGAATGAAATAAAACCCCCACATTTTCCTTAACACTTTACACATGCATGTTACCATTTCAATGGGGTCTATTCGACAGACTATATTTGAAGTACTCCCGCTTCTTAGTATTGGTTTAGGATGGCCATGACATTTTGTCAGTGCATTTTTACTTTTATCGGAAATATGATGAGTGTCGGAACGGTTCAGGTTGCCAGTCACTGATGTACTTCCACACATTTCTTCTCACTATATATTTTCAATAGGTCTCTGATGCCCCTATAGGCAAAGCCCGACTGCCATCAAGGTACAGCAGCATGGAAGCCAATGGTGATTTCATACTAGAGTACTACACCCATATCCTTTTGTGGCCATTTGCAGTAAGTATCACACTAAAAAGAATTCTTGGCATTTAAAATCCAAGCCAATTTTTTACTGCCACTTTCACTCACCTTTGATAAATTAAAAAAATTGAGACCTTAAAGTAGTTGTACTCCAAGATCAGATATTGGCTTATGGTATACATCGTGTTTAGCTGACTCTTGTTATTATGACTGCAATGAAAGTTCCAGGGTGGTGCACAAAAGGTGTAAATCAGTTCTCCAGTAAACAAATAAATAATTTTCTGTAATTTGAGGCGCGCAATTTTGTATTATTGGAAACAGCTAACATTGCTGGTATCTATTCTGTGATTTAACTCTTTGCTGGTTTTCATTTGAATGCAGAAGTCCCTTCTGTGGAAGGCAGCTTTTAAAACATGTTATTTTTGCATTTAGACTGTCAGATCATCTACTTTCCTAGGTTTTACCTATTGATTACTTTTGGTTGATATGTTACCAACACAGACTTATGTTTCTTCACCACTGTGTATGATGCAGCTTTTATTACAATGACATTCACATCCTAGATTCCAAGAAATTTTACTTTTTAATAATGCTGAGAAATACAGAATGGCTTTATGATGAGCCGAAGGTCTGTTAAGCAGTTTTAGTTCACTCCTGTGTCCTCAAATTCAACAGATCATTTCCATGACTCAACTGTTTACAGTACTTCAGAGAGGATTTCTGAAATTTCAACTGAAACTTCACTTTCAAAGCATTAACCGTACCTATAGATTGTTATTAAAGAGAAAATACATTTCTGATTTTAACAAAACTGATGTTTTAATAGTTCCAGCATTTAATATGTTAGTGTTAACATTTCTTTCAGACTTAATGTAAATGCTTTAAAAAGGCTGTAAAAATAATGTAAACAGCATTTACAGAAATTAGAACAAAGTTATATTTTATGTCATACACTTATAGTAAATACACACTGTAAAGATAAATGCATAAAGAATTTTCTTTCACAAAATGTCAGCTTTTGTTATTCAAAAGAAAAGGTCATTTCGCATTTTAAATGTTTCTATCGATGGATTCTATACTTTGGACAGACTGAATACATTCAAATAGCTGTTTTCTAAAAGCTAACGGAATATAAATAAATGTAAAGAAATAAACTGACCCATATTTTGCATTTTCCTCAGAGATACAACCCCCAGATAGAGCAGAAAGGTGGCAATCTGAAGATACATTGTTACATATGCCTAACAGTGCTAATCATAAATGTTAAATGCCTCAAAAATTGCTATGATTGAAAGTTTGTTGAAGACATTTGGGAATCTTTTTTCTTTGGTAAAGTTAATTAAATTAGGAACATTAGACTTTCATAGTACAATAGAGGGAAATCTTATTATGAGGAAGTTCTCTGCAATGAGTGTATTTAGGAGTGCCATGTGTCAGATGGTTCCTATTCAAATCATTTTATTCTTTAAACAGATCATATATATGCTTCTTCTATGGGTCATAATGAATAAGCAATAAATCATTTAAATATGCTTAATTTTTTATGGTTTTATTGGATTCATTTATACAGAATGACTCAAAAGAGTAATCCAGAAAAATTCTCCCTAAAACAAGATTTAAACATCTAAAATGTAATTAAAATAATTTATATTTTAGTAAGGTATACTGTAATATAACTTCATTGGGATATTTGCCCATACCCATATTTCTAAGGTGATAGATTCCTTTACATCCATTGCTATCCTGGCTTTGGTCCACACTGCCTGTGTATCTCTGATGAGGATGAAAGTATTAGACTTAGTAGAAATTTTATTTGTTGTCATATAACCTATCTCCGTGTTTACAGCATTCATACTGGAATTGCGAGACGGGTTTCCATCTCTGCTCAACTCAGAAACATTGAATCCCTGTCTCACAAAACATTCATAGTAATCATACCATGTAAAATGCTTCCTATGTATTTTCTTGAAACTAGGCTACTGTGTAACCAGAAGAGCAAACAATGCTGACTCTAAAACAGTAGTAGCTAAAGGCACTACTGGGTTCATTTGTTTAATGTCTAATGTTAAATGGGTATGCATTCAATGAATCGTATCCCTGTATTTGGGACCGAATCTATAGCTCATGCAAACTCGTTGCTCATACCATTAAAGTAAAATGAGATCTTTTCTGTTTTCTGTCTTGGTACCATGACAGTTGCATTCTTTGTTGGCATATGGGTTCGACTTCAGAAAGAATCAGTTTAAGTACTCTTATCTGTGGCATCTGCAGCCTGGTCATTAGACCGTTTGTCAGATATGCAAAAGATGAAATTTAATCTCCTTTCACCCACAAGACTTTTTTAACCATTAGCTATTATGCAAAAGACTAGTGTTGTAAGTACTACCACTCCCAAAGAAAAGCAGGCAGATAGGATCTTCAGTGTAGGGGAAGATATTTCTGGTATTTCTGGATATAAAGTCAAAAGAGAGCTGTCCAACTGAGAAAAACCACAAACTCTGCCTAGAAATCTTGAAAGTATAATTAACATATGTGTTTTATATTATGCCATCTTCCAGAACTGTTGATTGTAATGGATTCAGGTTGTTCAATGCGGACAATCGTAGATATGGACACGGAAAGTGGAAAGGGATTTGTTAAGTTCAATTTAATTTATCTAAAGAAGGAAAACATCATGAAAGAAAAAGAAAAGAAGAAATAAACCCATAGCGGATTTTAATTTTAACCTACAATTCAAGAATTGCAAATACATTGGTGTTATGTGAGGATAATAGGTTGTCTAACTGCTATGTTTCAAACACTTAACAAGTTAAAAAGAACACAAGAAAGAAATTAAAATGTCAAAATTAATTACTTCTCCCAGCTATCCATTAGATAAAATAATCCGTATCTACTCTCCATATGACCAGCTCAGTGAAAAAAAAAACCAGCACAAACAAAGCAAAACAAATGTATTTGCAATTATCTGTGAATTTCTCAGGGTACTGAGTGCATTTTCCCCTCCTGGGGATTCAATGACCTGTGCTGAAGGTGAGTGCTAATATGGCACAGCTGCATAACCTCAGTTCAGACTGCTGTGAGAAGCAGTGGCATCCCCACTCCTTTGTTGAGAAGCTACATTTGAGCTTGGGCTCTCACCCTTGGTTGCTGTCTGAGTTACAGTACCACCATGACTGTGCCTGGCCATGTACCCTGCTGATCTAGATGCTGACCCTAACCTGGGGACTTGACTTCTTGGCTTGTGTTTGCAAGGCTTGACCTGCTTTCTCACCACAGATATGCCTGGGCATCACTGCAGTGGGGCTGATCCTGGTTACCATCACTGGACCTGATCCTCACTTGCTGACTTGACTTCCCAGCTTGACCTGGGACATCCCTCATCACTTCAGTTTTGCCTGGTGCTCTAGACTCTCCTCTGACTCTGGTTAATGTAACCAGACCTGCTCTGCTCACCTTGTTTGGTATTGTAGGCCTGGGCCCTTGCTGGTGAAGTCACTGCTGCCTACCTTGCTGTCCCACAGCTCCCAACTTGCCTTTCCTCATGGATAACCCTGTTCTTGCCACTCCCTCCTGTTACTGATAATCACTTGTTATGAAACTAAATCAGGGGACCGTCCCATATTCACTCTTCTTCTTTTCCTACAAAGTCAATTTCTTTTCCTACATTTTAGAAGATTCCATAGAAACTAACAAGATGATTTGGTTTTTAAGCAATGAAATCACTTATTATGATTATTAGAAATAATGAATCAATTAATAAATAAAAGAACAAGTAAATAACAAAGTAAATTAGAATCAAATGAATGATACAGTGAAGGGGTATTTTAGAAATAATATGCAAATCAGATGTGAAATTCTAAAATTCAAGGTATTCAGGGGAAAAGAATAGAAAGACTATTTCACTCAAATGAGTATTTTGAACAGGAAATGTAGCTTGATAAAAGTAGTATTAATTTAGTTACTAATGGCACTGGAGGTATATTTCTATTCAGCTGAAGTGGACTAACTGCCAGGCAACAACAGCGTAATCCAGTAGCCACATCTAAAAACACCAAACAAAAATTCACTCGAAATAAGTATGGAGAGTGTCCTATAATGCAATTCAATACTAAAATTCTTTTAAAGAAAAAAATGAAAATGCAAACTGGTAAGACATGTAGGGTAATATAATTAAAAGCATTGTTACTATATAAGGTCTAAGCTCACAATTCCCCTTAGCATTGTCTTAAACATGAAATATTTCTATTATTTCTATAATAAGCATGGAATTTAGGAGAAGTTCATGGTTATCTAAACACTGCACCTTGAGTTTATGCATGGTTGACATACATAACCCTGGCTAATGACTGTAAAAATAACAAATTGAAGGAACTAGCTTTATACATACAGTATGATGGTTCTAACAGCAATGCAGTGTGTTTCAGCTATTACTGATTTGATGTAGAGTTAGTAAGAGAGATTCAAAAGGTGTAAGTAAATCATAACTCAATCACATATGATGTAAAAGATGAAATTATAATGAGATAAAGCGAAAAAAGTTATAAATGGAGAGTTAGATGCAATTAAGGACCCTGTCATTAAATTCAATTTTTACAGTCAGAGTATTTCTATAGATAAACTTCATAAACTTCAGGAGATCTAATGTACAAAAAAGATATAATGCAAAGCATAATGGTTTTACTATTTGACTCAGATAAAAGTAAACCGGTATAAACAGGATTAATCTCTCCAAACTTTCAACTTTGAAAAGCTTAGATGCCTAGCCTCAGCTGCTCAGCTAGACTTCATCTAATCTTAGAGGGAAGGCAGTCACCCTAAATGGTTTCACTCTGTTTGACTCCTATGTGAAGATGCCTACCGCCCTCCTCCAAGTTTAAGTGCAGCCTAGGTGTTTAGCTGTGTTGCTGTACCTACAGCAGTCTAAGAACATAGATGAAGCAAAGCTTGTACCTTTATCGTTAGAGGACTAGTATTCTAATGCATTGGTCATTGGCCTAGCCTGTTAGTATTACACAGTTAGTATTACAGTTGGTTGGTGTTATCATGCCTCTGCCTTCACACATTCTTCAGCCTAAGCTAGATCCCTGTTGGAAGCAGCTCAAGATGAGGTGAGTGCGACTGAGTGAGCGCACTGGTATGGAACTTCAAGGCACCAGTGCACATACTGGGTTAAAGTCAAAGGGGTCATATCCAAGCAGGACCTCACAGTGGGCATCTGCTATGGACCTCCTAACCACGGTGACGAAGCCGATGAAGCGACACCAAAGCAAGCTTCTGGCCAACAGAACCTGGTCCTTATGGGTGACTTCAACTACCCAGACATCTGCTGGAAGAACAATATGGCAGATTGCATGTCATCCACCAAGTTCCTGGAATGCCTAGAGGACCATTTCCTGATACAAATGTTAGATGTGCCCACCAGGAATGAGGCGCTGCTGGACTTGCTATTCACAAATTGAGAAAGTCTGCTTTGTAGTACCTCGGTTAGCAATAGCCTTGGCTGCAGTGACCACAATATTGTGGAGTTCGGGATCCTGCTGAGTGTGCTGAAGGTCAGCTCTATGACAAGGGTTCTGGATTTTAGAACAGCAAACATCAGTGCACTCAGGGCTCAATTGGGAAGGATCCAATGGGAGGCTTCCATGGAATACAAAGGAGCTAGTGAGTGCTGGGAGTTCTTCAAGAACTCTCTATTGGAAGCACAAAACCTATTTATCCCTTATAAAGGAAAGGGAAGTAAGCGGAGCAAGAGGCCCCCTTGGCTCAACCATGACCTCCTGGGTTTACTCAAATCCAAAAGGAAAGCACACCAGAGATGGAGAAGTGGAGGATTGTCCACCGAGAACTACAAGGGCATAGCCAGAGAGTGCAGAGACGCAGTCAGAAAAGCAAAAGCCCAATTTGAATTGAAACTGGCTGTAGACATAAAAAATAACAAGAAAGGGTTCTTCAGGTATGTCAACCACAAGCAGAAACAGAAGGAAAACATAGGCCCACTGTTAAACAGAAAAGGAGAATCAATCACCAATGATGCAGAAAAGGCAGAGGTCCTCAACACTTTCTTCACCTCGGTCTTTACCAGCACTGTGGGGTCCCAGGCTTTGGGAACAAGATTGCCAATTGAACCAAACACCGACCCATCATCAGGGAAGGAAGAGTTAGTATATGAACTACTACAGGAGCTTGCCCTCCTGATGCCATCCACCCAAGGGTGTTGGGAGAGCTGGCTGACATCATCGCAAGGCTGCTCTCCATAATCTTCGAGAAGTCGTGGAGAATGGGGGATGTCCCAGAGGACTGGAAGAAGGCAAATGTTAACCCTATCTACAAGAAGGGCTCGAGGGAGGATCCGGGTAACTATAGGCCCAGCAGCCTTACTTCAATCCCTGGGGAAGTTATGGAACGAACCCTCCTGGGGGCCATCACAAGTCAAATGAAGCACATGATTGGGAAAAGCCAACATGGCTTCACTAAAGGCAGATCGTGCTTGACAAACCTGGTGGCCTTCTACAACAATGTGACTTGCCTGGCTGACATGGGGCGGGCAGTGGACATTGTCTACCTGGACTTCTCGAAGGCCTTTGATATGGTCGCCCATAGTCTCTTCCTGGAGAAATTGATGTGTTATGGCCCAGACAAGTGGTCTGTGCAGTGGGCGGGGAACTGGCTGACAGGCCGCACCCAAAGGGTGGTGGTAAATAGCTCTTTCTCAAACTGGCAACCTGTCACTAGTGGAGTCCCCCAGGGATCACTATTGGGCCCAATTTTTTTCAACATCTTTATAAGTGATCTGGATAACAGCATCAAGTGTAGCCTGATGAAGTTTGCTGATGACACCAAGCTGAGTGGGGAAGTAGACACTCCAGAAGGGAGAGCTGCTCTGCAGAAAGATCTGGATCAGCTGGAAGAGTGGGCACACAAGAACCTTATGAAGTTCAAAAGGAAAAGTGTAAGATCATGCACATGGGAAAACATAATCCGGGAGTGCAGCACAGACTAGGATCCACCTGGCTGGAGAGCAGCTCTGTGGAAAGGGACCTGGGGGTCCTGGTGGACAGAAAGCTCAACATGAGGAAACAGTGTGCTGCTGCGGCCAAGAAGGCCAACAGGATGCTGGGTTGCATCAAAAAAGGCATCACCAACAGAGATAAAGAAGTCATTATCCTTCTCTACTCAGCACTTGTCAGGCCACTCCTGGGGTACTGTGTGCAGTTCTGGTCCCCGCTATACAAAAAGGATGTGGACAGGCTGGAAGGGGTCCAGAGAAGGGCCACCAAGATGATCAAAGGATTGGGAAGCTGCCATAGGAGGATAGGCTGGGAGAGCTGGGTTTGTTCAGCCTTGAGTAAAGGAGGCTCAGAGAGGATCTCATCACCATGTACCAGTACTTAAGGGGCAGTTACAAAGAAGGTGGAGACTCCCTTTTTACACAGAGTCACATGGACAGGACAAGGGGGAATGGACACAAGTTGCTCTTGGGGAGATTCCGATTGGACACAAGAGGGACATTTTTCACGTTGAGGACAGTCAACCACTGGAATAATCTCCTGGAGGAAGTGGTTGACTTGGCCACGTTGGACACCTTCAAGAGTCGTTTGGACAGGGTGCTGGGCCATCTTGTCTAGACTGTGCTTTTCCTAGAAAGGTTGGACTAGATGATCCCTGAGGTCCCTTCCAACCTGTGATTCTGTGATTCTGTGATACTTGCAAAGGCTAACTTCTGTAGTTACAGATATATAACACAACCTCAGTTGGAAAAACAACAACAGCAACAAAAGCATGCTGGTGTTTAGGGTACACATAAATGAAGATTAAAGACGCACTGACTGCAGTATTTGGACAGTAAGAAAGATCTGCACAGCAATAAGTTCCCTAGCCCGTTACAAGAAATACAGGTCTACGTCGTGGTAATGAGTTGGAAAGAGGATTACAATACCCTCACCTACACTCCCTACCAATCCAAGCTGTAGTGAATACTGAAGCAAGGTTTGCTCACAGCCATGTAGCTGTATAATTTGTACCACAGGAGACAGATCAGATCTGACCTTTCTTTCTGCCTTGCACCTCTGTGCATGCGTACACATAAAACAACTTCTGTGCTATATAGCTAGTTTGACAGATCAGGTGTCGCTACCCGTTCTCTACTCTAACAGGTAGTATCCACACTTTTGAGAAGTGCATCTTTTTGCACAATGAAGACTTGCCCTAGAGTTATTTTGCTCTTAACACTGAACTAAAATCAGTAATATGGATGGAAGTGTTTGAAGTCCTTAATGTAATCTTCTTTGTAAATGCCTAGCAGTAATGTGTTCCATATTTTCTGGATTTTTCATTAATTTTGTAGTTTGAAGTTTCCCTTCTGCTAAAATTTAATATTTAGGATTATTTAACCTCACCCATAGGGAGGTTTCATGCTTTACGAAGTTAATATTCTAACTTTAGGTTCCAGATCTTGATATGGGAAGGAAAAAGGGGGCGGGGGGGATTGGGCTCACAGAAGATACAGAGCATTATTAATTTCACTTATTTTGTGTTTCTAAGATAGCAAGAAATACTTGAGTATGATTGCCTGATACTGAAAACTTTCTCAAGAAAAATATTTCTTAATTTTGTTGTTTGCGCATGTTTTTGTGGGTTTGTCTAAACAGTTTGGTGTAGAAAGTAGCTCACAAGCACAGCCCACACTGCAAGCTGTCAGAGTGGGACTCGTGCACGATCCAGCAGCTATTCAGTCATGCTTGCAGAGAACTGTGCCTCTGTTAATGAACCCTTCCTCTTACCTGATTCTCCAGATACCCAAAAGAGTATAAACTACAGGAACTGTGACCTGACTGGTTTATTTCATGATCAGGAAACTTTCCTTAAAATTGAAACATCTGCTTACAGCAGTAACTGCCCATTTTCTCAGTGGCTAAATATTTACGCATTTATCTACAACTCTACAGAATAAAATTAATATTTCTGGATTATATAATTTTATTTACATCAAAGGAATATTATTATATGAGCAGTAAATGTATTCAAACTGTCCAAATAGACTCTTAAGCAAAGTAAGAGCTAAAACAAAGTTTGCTTTTTTTGGGTTCTTCTGTTGGGTTTCATGAATGTTTCAGATACAAGATCATTTTTCTATTTTCCCTCTCAGCATTGCATTCTGTTCTTGAAAAGTATATATTTGCAGGGATGTAAGTTACAAGGTAGAAAGAGATTCAAATTAAATTTCAGTGAAGTGATTTTGCCTTAGGAAATTAGGGATTTCTATTCAACTTAGTAGAAGCACATCCATGCAACCTATCTGTTTTTAATTGAAACAAATAGTTTACAGTTTCAGCTGAGAATGATCAAAACTGTTTTTTCAGGGAAATAAAAAATTATTTCTCAGGCACAACCAAAGCACATTTTTAGAATCCTTTTAGAAGGCCACACAAAGTCATTTAAAATGCTCATCAAAATAATATAAATAAATAATCCGTAAATAGGTTATTCCTGAATCTGTAGATAAAAGAAACTGAACCACATGTGTATGAGGACAGCTGGTCAAATTCTAGAGCAATCATAATTTTGTGGTTTAATCTGTTAAGACAACAGTTTTTATTAATACTCATTTGTTACTTGTGAGAAGTTGCTGACATAAATTGATGATTAAGCTGCTATGACCTTCACTGAACCTTAGTAATTCTCATTTGCATTCTCATTAAAGCTGGATTTCAGTCTCTTTTTTTTTTCAAATCTGTAATACCATGCTACTCAAGTCTTTATAAAGTCTCCTTCAAGAGCAATTAACTGCTCTGATAAAAAATGTTTAACCTATAGATATATTAATAATAAGAAAATGTTTAAATGGATACAGATAGCAAGTTAAAATATATACAATCATATATCCTTACATTGATGTTTACGGATATTGTTTTTTCCTAAACCAAGAGCAATTCAGAGTAAAACACTGGAATAGTATTGGGAATGGCCATAGGGTAGTTATTATTTGGGATATATAAACTAGTTTGGTATTATCTGTAAATTCAGTACTCCTATTTTATATATCCATTTAACTATACTTGTTTAGTTATTTGAAATGTTTCTGTGGTGGACAGTTAAGCTGAGCTGTTTTCCAGAATTAATTTACTGAAGCTTTCTTCATAATGGAATGGATCTCTCCTCAAAAACAGGTCAAAGAAGACACAAGTTTAGTGATAAAGGCCTGGACCTGATAGTTTTCTGTGTTTCAGTAAGAATCAGCAGCGGTGAGGCTGGTGCCAGTACTGTGCATTTCCTTCTCAAACATAAAGATTAACAGAACTATTTTTAAAGGGTCTTTGATACCAGCATGTAATAATTCTTTACAAAGGATGTGATGTCATATATCCATCTAAATAATTTTGGAATCTAAACAGGATTGTGGCTCCATATATCTGCAATGTGCTGAATTCATCCTCAGAAAAAAAGAGTGTTTTCAAAAAGGAACAGATAATTTTGTTTTCAGAATCTTAGATTTTTCCATATACTACAGCAATCTACATGTTATTTCTAGTGACATGCTGATAAGTGAACTACATGACAAAATATATTCAGAGATTCTCTAGTGTAGTAAAGGATGCCAGTATTCTTAATTTTGATTTTATGTTACTTTCAGAGACAGAAAATCTGCAGAGTAATCAACTTATATGGACAATCAGTATTTAAACAGAGACAAATGTAACAGCTGTTTGCCAGGCCTACTTGGACTTTCATCTTTAAAATTAACTTAAATTCATTTTTAAGAATACAGACTTATTTCTAGTATCTCTATTAGTTTGAAGGACCTAGAGAAGTCAAATATAAACACCTTATTTTCCAAAAAGATATTCTTTCTTTAAGGATTAATAAAAATAGGAAAGTGACTGAAATTTTCCTAATAATCTTTCTTTTACATCAGTTCCTATAAAAAAACTGAACCTTGACAAAAATAATAATTAAAAAAAATCCAGCACAACCCCCAAATAGGTTCAGTTAATACATATTAGAACATCCTGAAACTATTTTAAGCATTGAGTGCTTCGCAAAAGTGCTGATAGGGTATTTGAAATGATTGACCTAATTAAGCATATGTTAAATGTACTCAACAAATTCTAACTGATTCAATATCCATGACTGTGCAGAAAGGAAAGTTAAAAGCTAGTTGAGTAAGGCAATAGATATGTGTATATCAATGGTGCCTAAACTGAACACAGGAAAATATTATACTCCAGCCCCGCAAACTTACTCAAAAACCCAAACACAAACTCAAATGGCCAGATGTTATGACTTCATATTGCAACTTTAATTCATACATACTTTCAGAAGAATTAATGAAGTAACAGAAATCCATGTTTAATGTCTGTGTAAATATAATCTGATTTACTTAATTAGGGAAAACTATCATGAGGCTAGCTACGTTTCTATGCCTAGGATGTATTAAATTTTAATATTCTTTTTTTTTTTCTGTGGAACACTGACAGTTTCAGGTTGATTCTGAGCATTGGCCTGATCTGGATGGAGCCATATGAGTTTAATACCTACATTTAGACCTCAGTTTTCTGCCTGCAACATAGCTATTCATATTGTGCATCCAGACTCTCTACTAGAGCCATTCCAGTAACCAGTTTTATATTTCCTTTCACGTTCATCTCTTCCTTCTGGGCAGCAGGAAGAAGAAATGTGCTATGGTAACATCATTAGTAGATATTGTAAAAATTTTCATGTCACCCAACTTTTTCTCAGTAGGCACTCAAGAATAAGCTTTTACATTGAACAAAGAACCGCTCTTCTGTTATTAAAACCAGGAAGAAAAAATACTATGTGTCTTCTAACTGCACTTACTTAGAACATAATAGTTTTCATGAAGGTTAAACAACAATTCAAGCCTCTTACCCTCATGTTTTTCAAGGGCAGGTAATGGGGTCTATATGAGTGTCTACTTAGTATCTACCCAAGTATCACACTAAGCAGAACTGCATTCTTATTTAGGTCATAATGAACTTACCTTGTCTGAGGTTAATAGTGCCAGTTAGGATTAGTACTAATAGGAGAAAGAAATGAACACTTAAAGACTGATCTTACATCACGATTCTATAACTGTTGTAAAGATTTATGGGATATGAGGCCATTTAGTTTAAGCTGCAGTATTCCTAAATACCTTGTATCACTGCCATTCTGAATTTTTTTCCTATTGTAATTAAATTTATTAGGTTAAGAGCTGCACCTACAGGAGTTTGCACATTATAACAAATATGTAATTTCTAATTTTTGCATATCCTAATATTTATTTGTAGAAATTCTTCATTTAAAAATAAATTGATTAAGTAAACTACAATATACTGATATTCAGGAGTAATACATTATCATAGAGTATGCTGAATAGTTCAGTATAAGAGTTCTTTCTCAGATATGAATTTGATGCTTTAACAGTACAGAAAAGTGTATGCATACATAGAGAAGTTACGCATAACTGTGCAGCACTAAATTACATTTTGTTGAGATCTTTGCATTCTATATTTTTGTTAAGTTTTATAGCTATAGATGATATTTGCATGATTAAAAGCTGCTAATGGCAAAAATGTTACATGAAAGGTACTTTTCTGAACAACAGAATGAGGGCTAAAGGAAGGACTACTTCCTAAATACAGGATTGCAGGCAATTATACTTCAATAAAAGCTAAAAAAATAATTTCACTCAAATATTCAGATGGAATCTGGTCACAATACTTGCAGAGGATATCTATGCATCATTAGAAAAGTGAATGGGGTATATTTATTGTAGAACATTTTTAGTCAGGCAGTTCATTTTCAAGAACTCATTTCCTTTCATATTTTAAAGTTAAAAGCATGAGATAGATTGCACATTTACTGATATCCAGGCAATCTTGGTGAGTCAAATGAGTTTGAAACCTTACATTGCTAAGAGCTTTGCAGTTGAATATAGCCTATGGTTCAAACATTTTAATGAGAGTTCAGTGTAGTCTGCACTCTGAGGGATCTGGTCTTTCCAGATCAGCGACTGAGATACACCAAGTTTTTAAGCTTGGGCCCAACTACCTCTCTTTTACCTTTCTTTTATACCAAATTTTACTTAAGTCAAACCAACAAGAGTAGGAGTAGTAGTGCACTGAGGAAACCAGGCAAATTGATCTCATGTCAGCGTTCTTTTAGAGGCAAAGATTACTAGGGAGAAAATTAATAATAATAATAATCCCTGAGTAATAAATACAGTGATAAATCCCTTTAAATAATGAAAAGTGATGACTATATGAATAACCTAGCCCTCATGTTGTGAAAAAAAAAAATCTAAAACCTTATAAAGCATTATTTTTACAGAATACATTGGTATTGCCAGTAAATAGATTCATACAACTAGATTTAATGATTACCCAACATGCTGCAATATTTTCTTGATTTTATGTGTTTTTATGTTGGTGCCAAGTTTTTAATGGTCTAGAATACAGTTTAGTAATGAAAGACACAAAATACTACAGGCTTATTTTTTGCTTATAGAATGTTTGTGCACACTTCATATATTATAGGTTCTTCAAAAAACAAACCACAGGAAATACAGTTTAAAAATATCACTTCTGATTTATTCCTAAACTTCATACACTCTAGGCATGTTTATACTAGTTTATTGTTTGTAAGATGCCTTTCTTTTATTTATTTGCAAACCAAGAAGCAAGATACATAACTGGAGGCATTTAAATAATGTCTGTACATGGTATACAAATCTTACGGGATAAGATCACCATTGGAATTTTAAAACAAAAAGGAAAAAGGAGAAATCATTTAAAACAGGAAGTTCCTCAAACAAATTCATCCCTTCAGTTTTGATTCCATGCTTATTTTCAAGCCAAGTTGATAGAATTGTCACAAAAACAATCCAGAATATTCCCATAGTAACAACTAGTAGTAGTATCTAGTCTGAATATAATTTTTCGATATGATTAATCTAATCTCAAAATTAATATCCTAATATAATTTTATGCAATATTTAATTGTAGGAGAATATTATGGAAGCCCATTTTGCCTTTGTAGTTTAAATTAAAATTTTATTTTAATCAGTGGCATTCTAGTTATGTTTTTTATTTTTTAATTATAAAGAGTAGGATAGTTAACAAATGCTAAGATCTTTCTTTAAAGGAACAGAACACAAAAAGTACTTAAAACACAATTTTTAGTAGATTTTTCCAAAAGCAGAAAGGAAAACTCTCTGTAGCAGTAAAAAAAAGAACATTGCTGCAACCCATGGCAATAAACCCAATATATCTCATGATGTGTCCTTTTACAGAAAGATAAGAAGGAATTAACGTGGTGTTAAATATAATTAACAGTGATTTCTCTTTCTTGCTTTAGTGTTCATTGTAATTAAATTGGAATCTTTCTTTGCAGCAGTTTGTGTACTGAAACCAAGCGTCCTTTTTTGTGGGATATTAATGACCGCATAATTAACTACAATAATTTCATGTAGGCTATTAATTAGCTACGGACTACAATACTAGTAAGTGAACCACTGCTTTCTGCAGGAAAGAATCCTAACTGTTCAAATCTTGTAACTTCTCCCTACTTTTTTGCTTATTATTTTTTGCAGGAACTATCATCTAATAGTTAGTCATCAATTTCTTACTGACCTTGGTGCTTCAAGTCCTCAACACACTCACTGACCACTCCCCTTTTCATCATTTTAAAATGCTGGTAAATAAAATTATTTTCTAGATTATCACTTACTACTATATGATTGTTTTAATTTTATTTACCTTTACTGGATCTCACTTCTACCTTTCAAACCCAGAACTTCTGGCCTAAATTGCAAAGCTCTCACAAAATTAATTTTATATTCCCTATCATATTATCTTCCTGCAAGGCCAGTCACACTAAAGTGAAAAATCAGGTTGCTCCACATGTAAAGAATTCCCAGTCAGAATCTACGAAGCCAGCATCTCCTCCACTCTTAAGTTTCTCACAATGTCATATACACTGGAAGAAAAGGAGTAATACAAACCTTAACAACCAGCTTGTTTGTGCTAAAACCTCTAATTATCTTTGTTATCCACTCTCCTTTCTTTTAGCTTATGTTATTTGTCATCTCTTAATCTTACAAGTTATTGGCAATATGAGGTACCCCATTTGAATGGTGTCCTAACAAATGGAGTCTGAACTAATTGAGTTATCCATTACCAGCCATTAATGCAATAAATACTAAATATATTATTATTACCACATCCGTGAAAAGTTATGTGCGTTCCTTTATTGCCATGCCTCTATTTTAGAACCCTCAAGCAACAATTAGGGGATATTTGAGGTAAATGAGGCACAAAATAACCACTGTGCCTTTCTGGCTTATAGCATAGAAATGTTGCAATGCTGCCTAAAACGAGCTCACTAAAAGAGGAGAAATTCCTGACAGCAATGTCATTTCCCTATCCTACCTTAGAAAATGGCCCCTCTTTGACCATTGGTTCAAGCAGCAGTGACTCACCATTTCTAAAACTTGAGGAAGGATGTTTTCTGGAAGCAGCACAGGCAGAAAGGCAACCACTGCCCTCCTACTTAACACAGGGAGAGAGCACCTTAGGAGGAGGCAAGACATTCCCTTTAAAGAGCTCCCTGCTGTGTTGACTCAGTTCTAAAAACCACAAACATGAATCAAAATATTAATACCTTGCTGAGAAATTTAGATAATGAAGAAGGTTGGAAAAATGTTTAGCATTAAGCTTAGTATTTAATAAATACTGTACCTCATAGACATGAACACACACGATCCCTTGTCTCTTTCTATCTTATTGAAAATATTTCCCCTCCCTGTTTCTTGTCTTTTCATCATTAGGGGCTTCTCAACTCAACACATTAAATTGTTATTGAATTGTTGCTTTTTGCATTTTGCTTTCTGTGATTAATATTTTTTTCTGTTTATGGAATTTAGTAAAGGAAATTAGCACTTGTAAGCATAATTTCTATTTATGAAGTTTTTAATCTTATAGATTAAGCAGGGTCGTGAAACATCACCAGCTATTTAACAACTGTTATCCAAGATAGAGTATAACTATGGGTAACTCAAAACTAAATGTGTATTAACTCAGGATAAGTCCAAAGTTTAAGAAGAAATCCTGAGTATTAAGTTAACTGGAAATAGGAAGATGTCTGATGAAGAACTTGAGAGAAACTCTATTTGGAAGTAGCGAAGTGACACAGGATAAGTTTCATTTTCAGAACTGATCTAGGAGACTTCCTGCATTTTAGTTACTGAAATCACACAGCTCACAAAGGCATAACCTACATAACTTCAAACATGGTACAACTAACACAACTGCCTCAGAAGCCAGACCTCGGCACGGACTACAGAGCAGATAAGTGTATATTCAGCTTTTCAGACTCTGTAGTCCCCTACAAGCCACATACGGCCATAGCAGAACCAGTAAAAGCTCTTCTCTTAGCCAGGTCAGAGCTAGTTCATATCTAGATGTAACCATAGGAAAAGATGCAGGACCTCATCTGTTAGGTGATTCAGTGACCTGGTTACACATCCTACATGGTAGAGTCCCTGGACAGACATTACTTGCAGCAAGGACAGAGTCTGGCTTTCACCTGCTTCTTCTCTGCCCCAAAGACTCTTCAACTCCATTTTGCACAGGGACACTGTTATCCCAGAAGAGGTGGAATAGTTCATTCAACTTCTCTTCCATGAAGCATACTTTACAGGGCCGCTGTTTAGATAGGTTTTAGATGGACTTAAAAGCTCTCTTCAAGGCAGAGGAGGACAATGAATGCAATTGGAGAGTACGTATTTCACATGAAATATTTAAGAAATAAAGTATATACTATTTGGATCAAGGACAGTCATGCAAGTATACAAATTCATATATTAATTATCACATTTTCATTTAAAGGAATTATTACCACCCAGTAAAAAAAAGAATACAACTGTGAGTCCCACACAGCTGAAAAGACAGGCTGCAGGCTCAGATGAAGGCTCGGGCATACGAGTGCAGAGTGGCACCACTGTGCAATGCTTACGTCTGCCCCAGCATTTTTCATCTCTGTGCACTGTCTGTTGGCTGTTAAAATCCTCATTCTCACCCATTTACCAGCAGTATTTGTAGTCCTGATACCAGTAACTGTGTGAGTATAGTTACACCATAAGACATAAGAACTATTCCTCCACCTCCTTATGGTGTAACCTGATATTCAAACTGTAGCTTTTCTTATCAAGAGCCACTACATTTTGAAGTTGAAAGATCTAACACAGATTTTCTCCCAGATTAACAGCTTTGCTTCATGCCAACGAAATTCTTTTGTTTAGCTGGCTAGCCTGAGTAGCCTGCCTGCCCAATGCCGACTACCCCAAGGAATCTGGCTATTTCGGTTTCAAAGGGGTGACAGACTTCTGTGCAAAAGTGTAGCAGCAGGTTAGAAAGAGCACTTCACATGACTGATTTTTTTTACATTTTTAGGTGAGATACTGCTATGGATTTCATGTAAAGGAAGCCAAGATGGGAATTGCTGGAATAGGAAGAGAAATAAACAACTCGATTTAAATACATCAGTTCTTTATAATAATGGAACCAGAAGGATCATTTTCATTTTAAATGAACATCTTAATCATTAGGAAATTTTGCTGCTAGGGCAGTGGGCAGGGAGAGCAGTTTTTCAGACCTGTCACTAAGTTATACCTATACACCCTTGAAGGCTACTTTCACTCAGCCTCTAAGCAAAAATCACAGTCACTGTTGTGAATTACACACTTGGAACACCTCTTTTTCCAGGTGGTTGGGATTTTTCTACAGAGACCACACTAGTGAAAGAGGAAATTCCATGCAATTACAATTCAACATATTATAGTTCAGATATGAACTGTTCAAAACAATATTTATATGTCAAGGATTCCTGTATTTTTAACAGCCTTTTTAATGCAATATTTAATAGTTCATAGAAACATAGAATCATTAAGGTTGGAAAAGACCTTTAGGATCATCAAGCCCAACCATCAACCCAACACCACCATGTCTCCTAAACCATGCCCTGAAGTGCCACATCTACACATCTTTTAAATACCTCCAGGGATGGCGACTCTACCACCTCCCTGGGCAGCCTGTTCCAGTGCCTGACCACTCCTGCAGTGAAGAAATTTTTCCTAATATCCAATCTAAACCTCCCCTGATGCAACTTGAAGCCATTTCCTCTTGTCCTATCACTAATGACCTGGCAGAAGAGACCAACACCCACCTCACTACAACCTCCTTTCAGGTAATTGTAGAGCACGGTAAGGTCTCCCCTCAGCCTTCTCTTCTCCGGACTAAACAATCCCAGTTCCCCCAACTTCTCCTTATAGTTGGAAAAGTTTAAGAAAGAAGTAGAAAACCAAGACCTGAATAAATTAAACTACAGAAAAGGATGAAAAATCACGTCCTAGTAAAGTCCTAATCCAATAGTTCAAATTAAAAATCTAGTCCTAATCCAATACTGCAAACATATTCATTTTATTGCAAATTGCAAGCATATAAATAAAAATCAACTCAACAGATTCATATTTTTTCAAATTGTTTTATGCAGACACGTACACCTGTGCTGTTTACCATGCTTTCACAAGTAAAACATACACAGCAGAAAGAAAGATCAGATAAGATGTCTTGTAAATATACTTCAGAAATAAGAAGAACTCTGAAGTTTGAGGGTTCTCAGCTGGCAGGTGGTTTAGACATCTCTGATTTTCAGGGGAACATATGCTACCATTTGCAGATTTGACACTTTCTTAGTCCACAAGTAAATACTTTATATGCCATCAATCCATGCCTTATTTCTGTTGTCGTTTTACTTCATCATTTTATACAATCACACTAATCAAATACACTCTGTGTTCCCCAGCGATCAAGTAAGTACGGGAAACAGGTCCATACTGCATCCTGCTGGCTACGAACCCTTGTCAGGCCTTCCATCCTGCCCATAGCTCCAGTATGAAATTACGAGTTATGGACACAGGATTTATTTAGCGCAATCTTACCATCCCCTATCATTATATACAGCTGAATCACTGGTATCCTGAGGCAGCGAAAAACCTCAGTCACCAACTCTTCATACGGTTGTTGCACCACATTCTGAAATACACAATGAACTTCTGATTCTCCTTAGCCTCAGGCTAGGCTCGTTACAAAGGTTGTTCTTTCTCTGCCCTACTTTCAGTTCATTTTATCATGCAGAGCCTAAAGCCCTTCTTCTAATTTATTTATTGGTCTGAACACCAAAGAAGCTTTCTATTATGATCTGCAACCATAGCTGCTTTTCAAATAGATTTTAAACTTAATATCCTATCAAAACTAGTAGGCATAATACTTGAGAGTGTGTGAAAAATACTGACCAAGCCAAGAAGAGATTTAAAAATATGTATACTCAATAACAGAAGATAAAATTAATAGAAAAGATAGTGGCATAGTTGACCTATCTATTGAATTCAGAATTCGATTTGCTCACTAGCACAGCCAGTAAGTAAACTAATGCAGATGTTAATTATATATTTACTCACACCACTGGCCCTGCAAGGTAGCTGGAGTTGCAATTAGCAGACATTCTCCCTGTAATCCTGTTGATTGTTCCCAACAAAACTAAAAATGGATAGAATTAGGTTGACTGCATCACTGAATCCACACAAGAATCTGAAAATAATCATTCTCCCATAGGGACACTGAAAAGTTTGGCAGTTTTGCAAATGCCAGTAAATGCCTACAACCACCCAAGTACAAGAAAAGGAGCTGCCTTTGCCTCTTAGGAAATGGATTTACCTATATGCAGTACTTAGTGTTGTCCAATAAAATGGTTAAACAAAACAAATCACTTCAGGGGAATTAAAAAGGTCATATCTTCAACAATATTAGAGAGAACATTTGTTTGAGGATGAAAGTGTATTAAAACATGCCACTTTAAAAGCACAACCTGCAGCACTACTGTCATTGATACTGGAAACACGAAATGTGAGACTTAAAACTAGGTCCAATTTTAAATAACTAAGCAAAATAATTAGAAGTTATTAAAAAACCTCATGTGTACTATATTAAAAGCACAAATACGTATGCATAAATATATATATACCCCTAAAATGACATAAAACCTCAACACCACTTCCAGTCTTTATGACAGATGTTTAAAAATGACTAAAAGCCCCTCCAAAGGGTTTCATAATAACTGTTTCAGATGAAACACAGTACGAATATTCTCTTAGCTAAATCTATCTTACCCTCACTCTTAGAGGCATTACTTGATGGTCTATGTGTTGAAATTTATGAATAGTATATTCCAAACATACAGAATGTTTTGGTATAGAAAAAAACAAGTCTTCTGAGAACCGTGTGCTGCGTTTGGCTGTTTTTCTTATTTCTTAATGACAACAAAGCAATAGTAATTCTACCTTTTTTAAAGGTAATAAAAGTGAAGGACTTTCACATTCCAAACTCTTAGTTCTTACTAAAAGTGCATATTTACTTTTAAGTTATTCCAGCACCACAGCACCTTGTTAAAACATTAATGAAAAATGGAGGTCAAATTTGCAAAACCATTAGTGAAAAAATTCCAACTCAAAACATTTTAAAAATAAGCAATTAGCAAATTTTGAGGTTTCTAGAAGTACTGTATTAGGAAAGATATGAAAAATATAATGGATTCCGTAGTCTGAATTAAGTCACCGTTATGAATTTCATATCCTAGTAAGACAACTTTTGTCCTTACTAAGTTATCTTAGGCAGAAAATTACCTCATTTAGGCTTACACTCTCCCTGTCTGAAGTCTAATATAACTGACTTTTTTATTCCTGAAAGGTTTTGATTGCACACTGACTGGAGAATCAGATTCCGCTTTCAGTTGCAATGGCACAAAAGCAGTCATGACTGCAAGTTTTTCACAGTTCTTTGTGAAATTCACATATTAAATATAAATTTTAGCCTGTGTTCTTCACATCCTTCCTCAAGCAATTGATGACAGCTGCCAGAAACTCAACGCTTAAAATGTTGAGGACTATCAGAGATGGGTGCTGGGACAGTTGGAAATTTCTGGGTAGTGTTTATAGCATGACTGGGGAATGAAGATGGGGCAGGTGTCCACAGGTGACACTATTTCCTTTGAGAAGCAGTGTCTGTGGGTGGGTGGAATGGGATAATTTTGTCTGGAATAAACTCAGAGATTGTGTTTTTAGCAGAAGTGTGACCAAAGTGTTTGATACTAAACCAACAGAGAGATCAGCTGAGCTGTTGCCTCTCTGCTCTTCTCATCCAGGAACAGAGGTAAAACGAAGAGCATGACAATAGGGTCTAAAGCCAGATGCCAAACAATCATCATCATTAAACCTATTTTCTATCACTTTGTAATTTTTTACCCCTGAAAAATAGTACTGTCCGAATCATCACAATTAGGTAACAGTTTTTGCATTTGCATAGCGCATAGAAAATAATGACCTAAATTATAACGCAACAGAGGATCACTGCCAAGAAATAAATTCATTATGTGGTAAGGTAGGTAGACAGATACCTCACAGTACTGCTGGATGCTGATAAGTAAAAAGAGGATTGTATTATTCAGGCAGCAAAACAGAACCAAACCTGACCCCTATAGCTGTTCATAAAAAGTAGTGACATTTGGTTTTTTCTACTCCAATGTAAGCTGAACTTTAAAGGAAAGTAACTCCATCTCTTTACCTCACACTCAAACATGAGTTCAGGTTCAAATAGTTTCTCTTTCTGAGTAATAGAACATTTATACTCAGAGAAGTACCCTTCAAAGAAATGCAGAACTGAAGTCTTCTAAAGGAGCATGCCAGTGCAAGTCTTTGTTAAAAAGCAATTAGAAAATAGAAACAGGGTACTTCCTCTATATACTGCTTGTTATTAAATTAACAAAAATGTGGGTTTAATTTGGTTCATCAATTCGGGGCGGGGTAGCCCATAAAAAAGGGTAATATCAGTTACACAGCACATCTGGGACAGCATTCTCAACAGCACTTAATAGTGGTATAATTCTGCTACCATTAATATTTACTGGGACCAAATCATAGGTGCTTGTCATTTTTCTTGGTTCATTATGTGGCTGCTAGAGACTGCTTTCACTCAAACAATTGGGTGTTGACTGCTGTGAGAGAGAAGGTGAAAGTAGGTTATGCTGGTACTTTTGCAGGTATCACTCTCTAAAGTACTTGGGGTTTGTGTCTTACATGGTCAGGGCTTAATCAGACACAGGATTAGGAATCAGGACATTAGACATCAGGAAAAGGTTTTCCTCTTCTCAGATGGGCAGAAAACCTTGGCTCCTCTGTTGTCCAGGACACAGTCCACTTTGACTTCTTATTTGAGAAGTACACTTAACAAAGCTCTGTTTTGCATTCTAGGATAAAACTTGATTTTTTAAAAGACTGAGAGCCTTTGCAGTACCCAAATTCCTCTTGCTGTATTCTTAAAGCACATTGTTGCTGCACTACTTCATCATTTACCGGGTTAAAAGTTCATTACAAGGTGTTGGGAAATGTTCTAAAGTTTGCACGTGGTTCCATTGACCCTTTTTATGGCATTACTGGCTAAAATTACTGGGGAGTGAACTGGAAAACTGGCTTGGTTCTGGTCCTTTAATTTCTGTATTTGCACAACAAAACAATCTAAATTTTTACAGTAAATTCAATGTTTCATTTCATTCTTGGTTCCAAAACATGATATAACGTTGCCTTGGCTCAACATCAGTTTGTACTGAAATAGATGTGAATGAACCTACATGCACTGAAGATTCAAAGAAAAGCTGTCAAGCCTATGAAAGCCTTACAAAGAGACTGAAAAAGAATCTTTAATGATGGCCACTTGGAACAAACTGCATTGCTACTATTGATCAGGAGAGAAACTAAAAATATTACAATTAAATACTAGCCAAAAAGGACCAAAAAAAAGGGAAAAAAAAAGAAAAAAACTAAAAGTAAAAAGCAAAGCCATGCCAAGAAACCAAATTTTTTTCCTGGAAACAATTTAAAACTAATGATTAAAATGAAGAAGGCATGGCCCATGACAGGATTTTATTATTTTAATAATATCCTTTTAAATGCAGTTTCATGATAATGTTAGAGGATATTTTAACGACCATGTAATTTATGAAGCAATGAGACAACATGATCCTACTGTGGCTGCAGATATTTTATTTCTGAAAAATATGAATTGCAGATTGTGATACAAATTTGTGTAGCAGAAATTGAAATTGAATTGCAGAAATCCTAGAAGAAAAAAGCTACATTAAAGATAAAAGGAGTTGTGGTAGGATGTACTCAGCTTTTTCCCAGTATTCTTCCCAAGATGGAGAAACGAGGCTACATTTTGGTAATGATAATCCATAGAGAGGTTAGTAAAACTAAAAGCCAAACAGCTTGTTGAGACTAATGTCAGATTTATGTGTTATATATGCCACAACTATATTCTCTCTCCACAGTTCTGATCCACCAGTAACAACACTGTAAAATATAAGAATCATAGAATCATTAAGGTTGGAAAAGACCTCTAGGATCTATTACTTTTCTGGAATTTGAAAGATTAGTCACATTTCAATTTGATCTATGTTGGTTAAGGCACCCTTGTCAGTAAGATTTCTTTACATCAGATTATTCACGGTACAATGAATTTGCAAAACTAGTGAATTATTACTAATTACAGTGACTATAGACAGTCACAATTTCAATTCATTTGCATTACTTTCTGTTTACTGTGAATGAAAAAATATTGTATCAAGCACTAAAACTGAAAATGGAACAATCAAATACATTGAGGGCTAAATCTATAGGCTACCAAGATAATTGTGGGTTTGGTTCAGGAAAAGTAACCACAAACACCAAAATCAAGGCCATGTTACAAAAATAAAGGGCAAACCTTATTTAGTGTGAACTGTATTTATTTTGGCAGAATATACACAGATAATGAATATAACATGGCCCTTACATAGCTTATCTTTCTAGTATATCTCATTTATATAAATAATGGAACAAGTGCCCTTAGAAACTATCACAAACCAAATGAAGCAGGTGACTGGGAAAAGCCAACACGGATTTACCGAGGTAAATCATGCCTGACTAATCTGATCACCTTCTATGACAAAATAACATCTTCTGTCAACATGGGGATATTGTTTACGTGGACTTCAGCAAGTGCTCCACACTGTTTCCCACAGCATTCTCCTGGATAAACTGACAAGATGCAGGTTGGATGAGTGGTCTGTGAGATGGGTAGGATATTGGCTAACAGGCCACACTCAGGGTGGTGATCAGTGGATTTTACTCAGGCCAGCAGCCTGTCATAAGTGGGCTTCCCATAGGCATCAATACTAGGCCCCAGGCTCTTCAACAACTTCATAAATGATCTGGATGCTGGGACTGAAAGCACCTTCAGCAAGTTTGCTAAGGACACCAAGCTGGGTTGTGAGGTGGACATATCAGAAGGGAGAGACACCCTACGGAGAGACGTCCTACAGAGACCTGAACAGGCTGGAAGAGCGGTCTAGCAAAAACAGTATGAAGTTTATGAAGTTTGACAAAGACAACTGCAAGGTCTTGCACCTGGGACAGAATAACCACAGAGCCCAGAACAGGCTAGGATCTGTGTGGCTGGGGAGCAGCCTTGCTGAAAGGGATCTGGGGGTCTGGTGGACAAGCTGAACGTGAGTCAGCAGTATGCCACTACAGCAACAAAGGCAAATCAGATCCTGGGCTGCACCCACAGGGGCATTGCTAGCATAGACAGAAACATGATCATCCCACTCTACTCGGCGCTTGTCAGGACTCACCCAGAGTACCGTGTCCAGTTCTGGTTCCCACAATTCAAGAAAGATATAGACAGACTGAAGAGGGTTCAAAGGAGGGCCATGAAGATGATCAAAGGGCTGGAGAACCTGTCCTATGAGGAAAGACTGAAAGAGTTAGGTCTTTCCTCCCCAGGGAAGAGAAGGCTCAGTGAGGACCTCATCATAGCATCCTAGTACTTAAAGGGTGGCTACAAAGAGGATAGAGGCTCTCTCTTCACAAGGAGCCATATCGAGAGGACAAGGGGCAACAGGTGAAAGTTGCACCAGGAGAGGTTTCATCTCAATATAAGAAATAATTTTTTCACAGTGAGAACAGTCATTCACCGGAACAACTTCCCCAGGGATACAGGAGAGTCCCAACTTCCAGAGGCTTCCAAGGTATGATTGGACTGGGTGCTAGATAATCTCATCTAGAGTGCTTTTCTATGAAAGGTTTGACCAGAGGATATTTCAAGGTCCTTCCAACCTGAGCTGCTCTATGACCTGATGATTCTATGTCTCCAGATCTCACCCTCTAATATGGAAGGCAATATCATTTTCACATGGAAAACCTGAGGAAAAGCAGTGATGTGACTATCTCTCAATAGGTGACCAGCGGAGTTGGGACTAGAATTTCCCAGATGAAGAATATTCAATAATATTTTTATACAGAGATGGTTTCCACCGATTTGTTTTCACTTATTATGAAATTCACTGATCTGGCCAGATCAGTGCAGAAAGTCTGAAAACCTTTTAGATTTCCAGTTCCCTGGAGAATCTGTTTACTAAATAATTTTCTCTGTATCTGCATCAGCTAAATAAAATCTAAATTTGTCCAGAGCCAATATTTACATGAACAAGTGACAGACTTAAAAACAATTTGGTGGATTTTAAAAATGAGGCAATTGAATCCCCATGTAGTTAAGATGGTAATTCAAACAGATGTGGAAAAGAACGTAATATCAAACACAATGAATCCAAGACATAAACATGTCTGCAAGTCGAAGATAAATTTAAGACTACTGGGGATGATTTTGTAATATGTCTAATCTCACAAAACGATAGGAAAATTTATTTATAAAAACATGTCCTTGATGCCTCTCCGTTTAATTAGAGGTTACTGTACAGGTGACTATCGTTTAGGATAAATATTTTTTATGAATTTGTCTGTGTATGAAAGTACCACACATAACCATTCCCAGTACAGCAAAGTCAGTTAAACTGTCTGGAATCTTCACAGTTTGATTGGAATGTTATGCATGTTTACACATGGCAGGGGGAACAGCCAAGCTGATGTCAGCAAAAATTAATCCCCAGTAAGAGTCTGTAGCCATTTAACTATTTTGAAAGGAAAACTGTAAACGAAAAGTTAAGAACACAATGTTTATAATGGAGTCTATAAATTGTTCAATATTAAAAAAAAGGCAATCTGGACTTTTAAAATAATTGATGTGAACTGTATAATTTATGAATAGCATACTTATCGTTCTACTAAAAGCTATTTTTATTGGAAAACTATTTACAAATTTATTCACTTAACAAACCTAACTCACTCATCATTCAAAAATCCCAGAGAGATGCTTTCCATTATGTCCAGAAGAGCTGAGAATTAATTACATTATTTCAGTTATTGTTTGCGATGCCATGTGTCCCATTGTCTTATCATCTTACTTTTAAGGAGCAATTCCACAAATATCTATTATTGAATGTATTATTTCTTCTATTACAGCTATCATTTAAGCCAATAAAATAATTATCAAGCACTAGGTCAAGTGGAAAGTGTTTGCAAAAGCAAGAATTCCCTTGTATGAGGAATTACAAGGATTTACTGTTTTGGACATGTTGCAGGGTTAAGAATAGTGATAGCATATGAAATATTTAAAGAGTAAATATATTAGCTCTCATGTCAACTAACTGTATGAATTAATAGGCTGTTTAGACTTTGTAGCTACATACAGCTCAGTTAACTGAAGGAAGAGTTTGGAATGAATTAATAAATATTTAAACACTTACAAAATCTTTCATATCCCTGACTTTGTTTTTTTACTTTTCCAGTCAGCTTTTAATAATAATAAATCAGTACAGTCTAGATGATGATCTAGTGGACAAAGAGATGCTTCTATTTCACCTGCTGTTCTGAAAGATACAGGGAATGGATGTTACAGAAGTGGACAAAGCCTAAACAAGATAATGTCTTTTCCACTGGCCCAAAGCCCTGTTAGCGCTAGACAGGAGTTTTGCTATTCCTGTCATTAATGGCATTAAAGACTAGAAGATTATCTCAACTTAATGCACAGCCCAGCACAGGGCAGCCAAAGGGGTACATTACCTTGGTCCATGGAGGAGTCTCCTCTCTCCAGGGCTGGTCTTACCTGAACACTGCGTTCAAGCAGCGCTTAGCAGAGCAACAGTACTAAAGAACAGCAATAACTATATTAACAAAGATTCACAATCTTTCTTGCAATGTATAAGCTTCACTCACTGCAAGGATAATGGACTATAATTCAAAAGCATTAAAACTTTAAACTTGTATTTAAATAGTAATCATATTGATTAAACTATTGCACGTTGGCTTTAATATCCGTCTTTTTCTTCAGAGCAGCTGACTATCTTGCATGATTACATATCAAACTCTGCAAAGAGGTCCACTGTCTCTAACCACAAACAACATTTTATAATTGCAGTTATTTTAATTTTGAGACATCATGTAATCTGTTAAACACAAAAGTTGAATAAGGCCTTTTGACTTTCAATATGCCGTAGCAAGTCATCTGCACATTAAATTTTGCGAAAACTCTGTAACAACACCATAAGAAATGAAAATTGCCTTTTAAAAATCACATTTGTATGGAGATGTGTCCCTGTGGCTTCCTCACATCAGCTGCCAATGACAGAATGCACACCAGAGGTAAATGGAACTGAGCTGCCCATCTGCGTGCTTTAAACACAACTGTGTGCCAACAGCTAAGAGTATACATACAGAGATACACATATAGATATATGTTACATCGAGCTTCTTCACCCTGGAAAATACAGTTTGAAAAGTAAAACCACAGTAGTAGTCCATGACTGTCATCTAAGGTAACAATGCATAAATTGCAGTGCCATTTGCGACTTTGGGACAGAACACATTACTATCACATTGCCTCCAAAGCCCTGCCAAGATGAACATGTGTTGTCAGGGCAGACATCAGTGGAGAACAGAGCTTGACAAGCAAGCACCGATTCCACCCTCTTGGTGAGAATCACTTGCCAATTATGTGGTGTGTCAAAGGAATTTCTGAATTACCTAAATTAATTGCTGAATGTATAAAAATAATAATAATTTAAAAATCATGCTCTTACCTTTTATTGCTACATTCTGTACTCAAGCGGTAGCCCTTTTCCACAGATTACATTAATACCCAAGGAAGTATGGCCAAGATTAACACGGATTTGGACTGAGGTTAGATAGATGATTAAAGCAGTTTTTGATTGTATTCTGTTACAGTCGTGTTCTAATTGTATCTGTAACATGAATAGGTCGGGAATATTTGCAATTAAAAAGTTGAAAATACTGAAAAAAAGCAACTAAAATTTCATTTGGTTATTTTTAGTACTTAATCTATACTTCCTTATATATTAATTTTTCTTCCATGCCAACTCTAGTTGTACATTTCCTAAACATCAATACAGTCAAGCGCTAAATGGCCTACTTCCACCAGTTTTTCATATGAGATCTTTCATTATGTACTGTTTAGAGCAAAGGTTTTAAAGAGAAATGCACTTCCACCTTACATACAGAGAAATACTCTTACCGCTAAATTTAATCCTATCTTTCTGAAGACATAAAACATCCTTAGCAAGTCACATTCACTTCCTAAAGTGAACAGATCGACAGTGACAAATCTCAGCACCCCAGCAAGCGAGGGTCTGATGTCTAAACTTCCTCCCTTCAAAGCTTTAGATTCACTAGTTTCTCCTAGAAGCTGTTTCACTCTATTTCAAGCTAATTTGTTAATGTCCAAAGAAATCTTAGAACTCATAAAGCAAATGATTTCTCAATAACTATAGTACTGGTTTTTTGTTGTCTGTGTATCATCCCATTGGTATTCACCCATTCAGTATCCCTTCTCCCCAGAAAAGTTGTTTGACTGTCTTCATGAGAGGTAGCGTTTCAACTCAACTCAGATTGATCCTTCTTCTGTGAAGTACAAAATAAATTTTAAAATCAGGGTACTAGACAGAATACAGTGTACAAGATTGTGCTAAAGGAAGTATCCTTGTCCCATCAAACATTTAAAATGCAGTAGATAACACAGCTCAATACTGAAATACTCTTGTATGCAGGTTGTAGGCCTGATTTTTCAAGTATAACTTTAATGATACTCACTCAGTAGCAAACTGACCGGGTGTAAAACCCAGAGAGGTCCAGGTCTTACATTATGTAGATAAAGGAAGGCAGAAAACAAGCACTAGCAGTTAGCTGGTAAAAAGGGGCAGCTTCATTCTTTGTAGCCAGATCTATACAAAACACATGGAAAAACTGTAAAGACTCCTTACTCCCCGATTAGAGTTACTAAATAGATGCATACCCACAAGCAGGCTAACCACTGGAAAAGATTAGCACAGCAGCAGAATTTGGTACTCATTGTACAAGGAGAGTACCTGACAGGACAGAGACACCCTTCCTGCCTATACATGACCTGCTGGCTTCACCAGTGCTGCTGTACACGAACAGTTTTCAGCCTGGCTGTAAGCACACCGTGCACATCTGACTGCTCTTCTGCCTGTTCTGTCTAGCACCTTCGCTTATGCCTATCTCTTAAGTCACTAGCCCACCTACCAGGCAAGTGAGGATGATCTTAAGGGTGGAACTGTGGCACACAAATTAAGCCTTCTTACCTAAATTGAGACATCCACAATATAGATATTAAATATCTTACCTGTCTATATTCAACTGAAAGCCAGTGGAGAGAAATGGATCTTTCTGGAAATGCCACTTACCACTTCCCAAAAGGCATGTCTAGGGAAGGCTATATGAACTGCTCAAAGAAGCACCTGTTTCCCTTCATTGATTATAGAGGGAACTTAGAGAACTAGCTCAGATGTAAACATCTGCACTGTGATTGATAAGTTAGGTGAGATGAAGATCATCTGTCCCTACATTTTGTCATTATAGTGTAGATCATATGTTCAGAATTGTCTAAAGAGGCTGAAGAGCCCCACCACCATATTGAGGATTGCTTTGCCGGTGCAGGTACTACGAAAAACAGTTTTAATAATTCCTGCTGAGGAGTTAAATTAAGGCTTGGCATATAGACAGTGCCATATAGAGACAAGCTGACAAGATTCTTGAAACCAGCCAGTCCCTAAAACTGTATAAGGAGGCTCTCATAACTCTACAAACAATACCAGCAGCCCAAAGTTTCAGCAGGCCAGAAGGAAGGCATAGAAACAGCCTCCTAGCTTCCTTACAGGTCTTTTTTCTCTCTAGGCAGTAAATTTTGTCTCTCGTATGATATGCCTCCATTGAAAAAAGTTTTTTTAACCATGTGTTTGACCCCATATTTATAAAATAGCGACAAAAATTATATTGCTTTGCCTCTATCAAAATTTCATGGTTATATAATATCTGTGATTAATTATACTCCAGCAAAAATATATCTTTTTTAGTGATGAAGAACAAGCCAGGCTTTTACTATTCTACCACAACAGTCAAGTAGGATACTAAATATGAAGAGTGTCTGGGATAACGGAGACTATCAATTGAGTCAACATAAAGCTCCTAATTACCAGAATATTATTTTATAATTAAATCAGTAACTTGATATCCAAACCTATGTGTCATACTGCTAACATTTAAACTACTTGATCTACTCACATTAAAAAATTCTGATATTAGTGCATTAGGCCTGGTTTACCTGAAAAAAAACAACTAGAATTATTCTTAATACAATAACATTTTTTTCCAGAAGAGAAGGTCCATATGAGAATTATTTGGAAATAATCACAGCAGAATAATTTATTCTGGTCTATTTCCCTTTTATAGATATATCTTTGCTCTACTGTAATTCTACTGATTTCAGAAGAATCGCTCTCAATTTTCCCCAAGTGAAAGATGAGACTTAAGCTCACTGTGTTGTGACCACCTTCATACGTTAACCTACAAAATGGTATTCAGTTACTAATCTTTGTTGTCTCTAGACTTAGAGGTTCCATTCATCAAACTATAATCATCCAGTAGAGAAATTTTCAAAACATCTCTGCGTCTAAGGACAAAACATGACTTTATCTCTTTATACCCTTCAGTTTTTTCCTAAATATGAAATAAACTCTGCACAGAATATATATGCACTACATTCTTCAGTGTCAATTTGGAACATAAATGTGATCATCTTTCTTATCTAAGGGAGAAATAGGACAAGGAATGGATAAATGTTATTTCAGAAAAATGCACATTTTTAAGGAAGCAAGAGAAACCATATTTGCTTCAAGGAGCTATTTTTTTCAACATACGTTAGTAGGACACAGATTGTCAATCATTTTCTGTATCCATCTTGAAGTCCTCCCTGAAATGCCTGACATTACACCTATGAGGTGCCAAAATCAACCAGAGGGCTCAGAAGGTGAGGTATGTAAGAAATGTATTTCCCTCTCAGGCAAGTAGATCAGCTAAATTAGAAGCAATGGCTTAGATGTCACAGTACAAATTATATCAAATCTGAAATGGTACAGTTGATTTAAAGAGTCTAATGTGTGTCCGTGAAAATCTTTACTCCAGAACTCCTTTGATATACAGAAGGCATCATACATATTTATAATTGATATTTATTTACATCAAATATAAATGACAAGCGATACTTTTTACCCTCAAGAAGAGAGGGGGCTTTTTTGAGAAAAATAACTGAAGTGGCATGTAAAAATAGCCTATAAGCAAAGAGAGTTAGCAGCCCCTTGCACCATTTTTGTCTCACAATGACCTTAGCCACATCAGAACTAATCTTAGGATTTGCAAGCCTTTTATTCCAATTCCCTTTATCTACTTACTACTGTGAAACATACTGCCATTCACATGAAAATTATGGAAAAAATCAGCATTCTGTGCTTAAATTCTATGTAAATCAAAGTTAACATAGGTCTGTGCTCCCTATCGATTTCAGTTAGAGTAACCCCTGTTTATGTCAATTAAATGAGAGCAGAAACAAGCCCAATCAATAGCTACTAATCTTAAATATCTCTGTAAGAATTACTGGTACTTTAAAACAAAACACTGCCAAGATTTTGCTTGTGCTCGTGTGTGTGCGTGCACATTTAACTGCAAGAACCTGAATTTGGGACTTGGATCCCTATGCATGAAATCTCAGAGAAATATGCAAAACATATTTCAGCAAGTTGCAGTCCTCATAATTACATAAATTCCAGATGACAATGGAAAATACAGTATGTTATCAAGTGGCTAATGCTTAAAAAAACACAGCATATTATTCACAAAGTGGTTAAAATCACATTACAGAGACAATCTTAATTCTTACCTCTTCTAATTTCTGAGTACTTGACACTGAGACATGAATAACATTGATGTATGTATTTAGCTTATGTCTTACAGGAAGAAAATATAGATCATTGCTTTGAATATCTGTCTTTCCAACTGGCATTCCGTAACTTTTTAATCTTTTGGACAATTTCTGTCTATCTGAAAAACATAGTCCGTTGATTTCCTATAAATTCTGTAAAAATGGGTTGTTAGGTAGAGAGTTTTACTAAAAGTGAGATCCAGGGAGAACAAAGCTCATAACACGCTGTTTGACAGCAACCAGCTGGCCAGTCAGATATGTGTATTGGCCAGCTGATCAATATATGAACAGCTCTAAATAAGCCACAGTATGTGCTGCCTCTTGCCTAGAGGTTTTCCCATAAGGGAAGAGCTATGCTTATTGCAGCAGGAAGAAAGGAAAGATTAGGGATAAAGAATACAAACCCCTAAGAAAGTAAGTGTTGTTAGTTCCACTTCTCATGGAACTAAGCATTTTCTACATACTTTTTATTAACTGTCGTCAGAGAAACCAAATCCTGGTGAAAGAATAAACAGGTATTTTCAATCTTTTATATTTACATACAAAATGCACACAATCCACAGAGGAAAAATATTTCTCTCTAATACCACCAAAGTAGGTTCTGAACGCAGATGAAATGGTGCTTTGTCTTCACGTGGGGGAAATACGGAGTGCCTGTGCATGTGTCTGCATCACCTGCTCAAGGCATTCGGAGTCTGGTGGTAATGTATTCAGTTCTACAGACACATCTGATTTCTTCTCTTGTCTTGCAGAGGGGAGAGTGTAGCAAGCTTGGTGCAGCCCTAAGGCAACAACAGTGACTAAGGAGTGAGAACAAATGACAGTTTCTCTCTCCCTATTTTCCTTTTTTTTTTTTGTGAGTTTGAAAGAGATTGATTATTTCACTGTGATTTTCTCTGGTTATGATAGTGGTAAGAAGTTGGTTTGTTTATTTATTTATTAGGAAAGACAAATAGTGTGTTCGTACTTTCAGATTCTTTTAATTGAGACCTGAAGCTGCTCAGCACCATGAAAATTATTCAGCACCTGAAACTAAACATCCAAAATCAGAGGCACTCAAAAGAACCCAACACTTTTGCTTACAGTTACGCATATCTGCACAGTGAAGAACAGAAAATTGACCTCTGTGCTCCTAATCTGGTTCTTATATCATCTACTTTAAAACTTTACTGATCTAATTGTTGACATAAAGTATCATTGAAGTCTTATTATCATTTAATCAGGCTGATTACATAAAAAATATGCTGGCCTTAGCAATATAAGACAGTTCAGGTACCATACAATTTACACAGAGCAGTAATTGCAGTTGTCTGAATTTTCTGCAGTGAAGATGAGGCAAATAAGTCTCATAATGGTTAAACATAAAAAAGTCTGCTTGGCAGTTTCATGAATGGCAAAGATAAAACATGAAGACAACTAGAAATAAGAAAAGCTGCTGGCATGGAAACATAACAGTTAAAAATTTCTCATGCTCTCTCAAAACATCAAATTTTGATAACCAGGTTGGATTCCCTGCTCCTCATAGTAAACTATTTGGTGAAACAAGTGCTGGCATGAATCTTCGACAGCTCATCATCTTCAGTGGCTGAGCAAAGCCATATGTCTAAACTGCACTGTAGTACAAAAGCAGAAGTTTCTCAAATTCCTTGGATAGCATAGTGGAGGAAAAACATCAACATTATCATATAAAACTCAGATTTTGGACATCCTGTAATTTTTGACAAAGGTATTACTTGGGTTTTACAGAAGCTCATCTAGCCTCACAGTGCTCAAATAGAAGTTAAATTCAGCTCCTTGTTTGCATACGGAAAAACAACCATTTAAAAGACTTTTCACTCTGAAGTTTTCAACAGCACAAATTTCTGCTACTCACACTTTTTCCTAGAAGACAGTTATTGTATGAATTGTGACCCTGACTAACTGGGAAGAAACAAAGCATTCAAATACCTGCACATCTGAATGTACCAGTACTTGGCTATGTCAAGAGGAAAAAGAAATAGGAAGACATTCCAAATAGCCTGCCAGAACCATTACAAATCCACTTCTGCTTAGCTCAGCTACTTCATCTGCTCTCAGTGCTCTCTACAGTTGGCTCAAATGAATGGATAGTCCTCTGTGAAATCAGCCAGAGAAGCGCGCTTGCAAGAAGCACAGTACTCTCCCGTCAAACCTTTTATGAATGACTGCCATAGCAAAACGGAGAATAGTACGATACTTCAGATGAGGTATGGTAATGAATGTATCTATAACATACATGCACATTTTCTCCTGCATAATTCTAATCACCTCCAGAATCTTCTGTAGGATGAAGCTGCTTGAACTGGAGATCAGTTAACTTTAAAAAAAAAGAGATAACCATTTCATTGGCTCCTCTCCCTCTTACAAGAAAGCAGCAATGGTCTAGATGGAGAAGAGGCAGAACTACTAAGGAATTGTACATTAGTTTAATTTTTAGAGATGGGAAGCAAGCATCAAAATTTTCACTAGTAGGTGATTTCTGTAGATACTGCTGGGTTTGCTGGGGTAGAAATATATCCAGGACCTCACCTTTTTATGATAATTTACAAGAAGGAAAAAACAGTCTACCAAAGTACAAATATACTAAAACCCTTCAAGCGTATTGTTGCATATTGATTCTTAAAATACTGATTCTTAAAATACCTTATGCCTTCAGAGTCAAGGATGACTCTTTTATTTCTTCCTTTTGCAAAGCCAAATGTACGCCATGCAGGAGTATTTTAATTTACAACAACTGATTTTCATATGAGGAAAAGATTGTGACTAGCCCCAAGCCTGTCTGCTGTATTTAAAATTGAGGAAACAGATTTCAAGTATACTCCAAAACTGAGGTGTCCTTTTGCTATGCAGTAGATCTCTGTATGATGGGCCTAAGTATAGAAGGCAACATTTGTCACCACTATTTTCCCGAAGGGTAGTGTCATGAACAGTACCATGATACTGTAATTGAATAGTAGAAAAAGAAATGTTACTATCCAAATCTCCGAGAGAGGAGCTGCAACCAATCATTGTCTTCGGAATAAATGGAAAACAACTACCACCTTTAAATGTGAATGACACTAGAACCAGTCTTTTCCTTCCAACCCAAGGTCCATTGCAAGTAACGATAACAGAAATCTACAGGCAAACATCTTAGTAATTTTTATCCTCATCTGTAATCACATCAGAAAGCTACATCAGAAAAAAAATATCTTCAGGCTTGCTTAGAATTTTATTCTTTTCTTCAAACGCATATGTAACTCGATCAATAGAAGTAATATATGCATCATATTATTAAGAGAAAATAGACTCTTTCATAGTTTCAGCAGATGTTTTACTCCAGGAAGGAAAGATCATTTTTGCTAGCTTGGCTGCTTAACATTTAAATGTAGTGTTCCTGAAATGTATCTTGTCTTTATGAAGAAATAAAATACCAGTAGAGCAACATAAAATTGTACTAAACAACATGAGAAAAAGATTAAAATTACTGTCAAGATATATTTTTAAATGTTTATTCTACATAGGCATCTCGTTTAACTCTTTAGAAACTGAAAAATAAAATCTAGGATGTTGGAATTTATCATCCATATTTGGAAAGACTGACAGATTGGAGCATTTTTCCTTCTCTCAGAAGAAAGATCATTTGATTAGATGCTTAGTTGGGTGAACCATCAAAACTAATATGAAAGAAATGTTTTGGGAAGGGAGAGCATCAAGCAGATCAACTAATGTTCCAACAGAAAAATTAGGGAAACAGCCAGATTGGGGCAAGTTGTATAGAACACACACACTGTAGCTGAAGAGTATCCTCTATTACAAAGCTTTTCAAAAAGAATGTCTTTCTAACATGGCTTTACTGAAAACTTCACTATTACTATGCTTTCTTCTTGCCATGATGATAAAACAAAATTTACTGCCTGTTTAAATTGCACTTTACCAGGCTAATCAGCATCAATGATAACTGCTTAGAGATGGGATTGCCTGTGACTCTAGAAATAGGACATACGAGTGAAAGCTTCTGCTTCTCGTATGTTTGCAAAACAAGCTTCAGGGCCTAAATATAGAAA
Organism: Phalacrocorax carbo; assembly: GCF_963921805.1. Classification (NCBI taxonomy): domain Eukaryota; kingdom Metazoa; phylum Chordata; class Aves; order Suliformes; family Phalacrocoracidae; genus Phalacrocorax; species Phalacrocorax carbo. The sequence continues at coordinate 19,099,038 of NC_087513.1, read as the reverse complement.
AGTAAGGTAGGGAGGTTCGAACATATGTGCTCTGGGAATGTTTAGAAAAAGGATATGCCACATCAATGAACTGCAGGATGGTTTATCCCAAGAGAAAGTAGACAAGCTCACACATCTCTGTGTCATTTAATTCTCTTGGTTGCCAGCAGGAGAACTATCACATTCCTTTAACTTCATTTTCACCAAAACTCTTTTTGCACTTTTTTCTTCAAAATAAGAGTTTCAAAAAAGCACAAAATATTAATAGATGTCTGAAAAGAAACAACCAATTTTTTTTTTCCAGAAAGAACTGAGAGAGGGACTAGGGGAAGGCATTCCACTGAAGAAAAAAATAAAAAAAAAGACTGTTCTTTTAGGTGGCATTTCAAGATCTAGCCTAATCCAAATGAGACAACAAGCAATATGTTTCCAGAATCATTATTGTGTTCTGTGAAAATCTTTCTGTAAATAAACCTGCCTAAATTATTTAGATTAGCTTGAGAGATTAAAGTTCTATTTTCATGGGATCTCATATAAAGCTTTTACCAGCAAGTGATAACTTCTGGGACAACATTTCAGAAAATCTCCACATAAAAACCTTTAGTACTAAATGCATAATCTTCCTGACAAAAACATCCTCTATCCGCCTTCTGCCTCCATTCTTCTTAGAAACAGAAAAAACAGTTTAAGGAAGCTCTTCTCATCTGGTAAGATTCTAGTTGCTATTATTAATCTTTCCTTAAGATTTTTAACAATAATTAATTTACTAGCAAAAGATGAAAGACATGAAAACTTGCACATTGTTGCACAGAAGTGTTTAGAAGGTGTAACATAATGCATAAGAAATCTATATGAAGTACATATCTTAAAATAGAAAATAAACTGGAGAAGTCCCGAATTACTGACTCTATTTTTTCCCAAGCCTCTTTGAGGCAGAGTTCTCACTAGGGTATGTCAAACTGTGCACTAGAATCAGAACAAGATGATCTAATTTTATGTTACACCGAATAATGTGTGATTTCAAAAAAAAAGTCACTTAATTTCTTAGAACTTCAGTTTTCACTTTTGTATAATAGGGGCAATGGTTTTTACATTATCAACAGATGCTTCAGAGAAGTGAAACATATATATTATTTTTCTCCTCAGTTTTATGTTTTATACTTCATCTGCCTCACCATGGAAAAGGAAAGCCACAATCAGTTCCTTGATGAAATATGTGCTGCATTTTTCTACACGTTGGCAACTGAATAAAACACTGCTATTACCCTCTCCTGCTTCTTCTTCTCTTCCCTCCCCTGAAGGATCAGTTGGATATCAGGGAAAATCACATTTATCTGACACCTTTGAAGTTAGAAGCATGGTAACCAGATGGGAAGTATCCTATCCAAAGGGAAGGAAAAAGGCATTAGGATATATCTAATGGTGAAGCATGAGGACAGAGTTGCTAAAGCTACACAGGTAGCAGTACAAAAGAGGTCAAAAAGAAGATGAGTTATTGAATCATTTTGGTCATTGATCTAATACAAAAAACTTGCTAATGGATAAAAATGCTAACTCCAAACTGTAAATACAGGTGGTATCCATGTTATGATTTAAATGTCATTATAGGTTGGACTAGATGATCCCTGAGATCCCTTCCAACCTGTGATTCTGTGATCTTATTTTTTCAATTCTAAAAATAAATATCCAACAATAAATACAAAACAAGAACAAAAATTGTTGCCCCACTGTTCCAGAGAGACGGTTTTATGACAACATTCAGGTTTCATGATCCAAAATTAAGTGCTGACTTAGAAGCAGCTTGTAGTCAATATTCACCCCTGTCTGGCTATTCTAAGTATTTGTGCTTCTTAGAATACAGTATTTCTGAACTATCACAGGGAATTCCTCTATCCAAAAACCTGCATTCATATTCTGCTTTCCTAACACTTCTGTGAGAAGGGCTATATCAATTACAATAAATCATTGTCAAGAAAATACAATTTGATAGACAATTACAAAATTATTAGCTGGTTTCTGCTTTAGAGCTTCCAGATTTACTGAGGGTCCAGGTCCAGCATCATCAGGGGACTCCTAGGAACCCTCTAAGAAACATGAGAGTACCTACTGCTGCCAGATAAGGACAAAGTAAAGGCAGCCACACAGGTGTGAGCCTGAGAAAGATCTAGCAGCTTCTAACAAGCCAAATCAGCTACCCATAACCCAAAAATACCTGCAACCACTGTTACAGATGCCCCACAATTAAGGAGGGTCAAGGAGCCTTTAGCTAGTGCTAGGGAGGGGCTAGGGCCAAAGCACAGCTCCCAGAGTGCAGATAACAGATGCAGGTACACAAAGAATGGGCCTCACCTCAGTTCAGATGAGCCTAAGTGTTTTCAGGTACAGTAGTGATGTGCTATAGAGCACATTCTCCAGCAGGTGTTGGAGCAGCTGCCCCTGCCATAGCAGAGGCTTCAAACCAGACAGCGTGTCAGACGGTAGGTCCCAGGCTGTGAGTCCCAGGCTGCAGGGAGTGCCTGGGGCCCCTCCCTGAGGCTGGAGAGGTGGTCCCCTTTCCTGAGCAGGTGTGCTGTTGCTGAAGAGCTGTGTTGCCAAGTAGAGAAGTTACAGGAGGAAGTGAACAGGCTGCACAGTGTCAGAGAGGATGAGAGAGAGATGGACAGGATCTTCTCAGAGACCCTACAGCTTCAGGGCCCTGAACCTCAACCTCAGTGGAAACACAGGCAGAATCTGTCCCTAGCAGAACCATCAGTAGAAACTCTGAGGAGAGCAAAGGCTGGAAGCTGGTGACTTCTGGCACCGAGAGGAAGGCTCCTGCTCCACCTGAAGGCTTGCAACTACACAACAGGTTCATTGCCCTTAAAGCTGAGAAGGTAGTGTGTTTTCAAGTAAAGCACCTGGGCTGACTGACCCTGAGCCACACAGGACCACCAGGAGCAAGTGGCAAGTGACAGCAGTGATGATCGCTGGCTGCAGGTGACCGAGTCCCCCCAACTGTTGATCTGACCTATCACATAGAGAAGTTTGCTGCTTGCTGGGCTACGAGATCTGCGATGCTGTGGGAAGACTGCCATAGCTTGTCTGAGCCTCTTCCGTTTCCACTTGCTGTTTTTCCGTATGGGTACCAACGAGAGGTGGTGCCAGGGGTAATCTGGGAAGTATCAAAAGTGACTACAGAGCACTGAGGGTAATAGTCAGGGACATGAGGGCCCAGGTGGTGGTCTCCTGAATCCTGCTGGTGAGGGGAAAGGGAGGATGGAGGGGACAGATACTGCGTGTCAACAATTGGTTGCACAGCTGGTGTCAGAAACAGGATTTGGGGTTCTATGACCATGGGACCCTGTTTGAGGATCAACGGCTGCTTGGGATCCACACTGCAAAGTGTGGCAAAATTATCTTCACTAGTGATATGGCTGACCTTGTAAGAAGGGCTTTACACTAGAAACAATGGGAGGGGGAGAGACTTTCCAAAACCCTGTGAGGGAGCAATGGACAGAGTTGACAAGCAAAGGCCCTGGCATGATAGGAATGAAAGGGAACAAAAATCAACAGAGCAAGGCTTCAGTTGGGTTAACTCATGCACTTGCATGTAAGCAAGCAAGTGCCTACAAGGCGCCATTATAGGGAAACTCCCCAAACCTGTTCTGGGAAGTCATCATGCTGCAGTGACTCTCTGAAGTACCTTTATGCTAGTGCACACAGCATGGAGAATAAACACAAGGAATTAGCGGTCCATGTGCAGTTGCAGGGCTGCACTCTTGTCAGGATCACGGAGCCGTGGTGGTTTGGCTCGAATGATTGGAGTGCTGCAGTGGAGGGGTTGGCTCCTCAGGAAGGCCTGGCTGTGAAGACGAGGTGGAATTGCCCACAAAGGGCATAGAGCTCTTCCCGGGGATGGATGATGGGCCAGCTGAGAGCTTATGGGTAACGATTAAAGAGCAAAGCAATATTGGTGATATTGTAATGGTGCCTGTTACACGCTGTCTGTAAGAACAAGTGAATGAGGCCTTCTACAGACAGTTAAGGTAGCTTCACATTTTTAGGCCCTCGTGGGGGACTTCAACCACCCTGACATTTTCTGGAGGGACTACACAGCAGGGCATAAGCAACCCAGGAGGTTCCTGGAGAGCATTAATGACAGCTTCCTTACACAAGTGATGGAGAGCCAATGATGAGGGGTGTTTGGCTAAATCTCATACTCACAAACAAGGAAGGGCTCGTTGGGGATGTGAAGGTCAAAGGCAGCCTTGGCTGCCTTGACCATGAGATGGAGTCCAGGATCCTAAGAGGAGGGAGCAGGTCAAAAAGCAAGGTTGAAATTCTGGACTTAACAGACTTCAGCCTCTTTAAGGATCTACTTAAGAGTCACATGCAATAAGGCTCTGGTGGGAAGAGGTGGGCCCAAGGAAGCTGGCTGATATGCAAGAGTATCCCACAAGGGCAGTCCATCCCAGCAAGCAGGGAGCTGGGCAAAAATGCTAGGAAGCCTGCATGGATGAACAAGGAGCTCCTGGTAAAACCTGAACACAAAAAGGTAGTACACACAAGGTAGAAGAAGGGACAGGTGAGATAGATGTACTGTCTGAGCATGCAGAGATGCAGGTGGGAAAGTCAGTTGGGCCCTTCAGATTAAGGTGGAGGAACTTGAAAACTTTATTTAAATCTGAAGCTGCAGTGTTCCTAAGCAACCTGAGAATTTATCTAATATGTCTATTCAGGATAATTTTTGTGCCATAGAATGTATATCCGTTATGCAGTACAGTCACTGCAGAATAGTAAACTACTTCAAATTAAGTATACTGAAGAAAGGAAACAGAAGTAAAAGTACTGATGCTGAACAACTGGGATATTACAGCTCCTGTATGATATAATGTACCCTCAGAAGATGACAAATATTTTTGAGTGTAAGTAAACGTTATAAGATTTGGAGTTGTTCTAGACATTTTATTACTCAAAGCCAGTACCTAGTCAGAAAATCAGCGAAACAGCAGTATTTTAAAATGTGACTTAAGCCTTGGTGCTTGTGCAGGATAAATTGAGGCCTGATGAAGAAAATTGAGAGAACAATATATAACAAGAACAACAATTGTTCTTGCACAAGTATTATTATTGTATTTATTCATTTCTCCTTCTGTTTGTCATGAGATTGTGGTATGTACAAAATCTTTCCTGAAGAGAGATGAAACAGACTGCCTGTGGAGTGTGGAGAGATATTTTTATCTATTTACATATATAAATATCTAACATATTATATTTGTAGATTTCTATAAATATATAAGAACATACAAAAATATGGATAATTTTTTGTTCAAGAAATTAAACATCTTAGGCTAGCTCTCCCATTCTTAATCCTTATCATCCTCTGCAGAAATTACAAGTCAATTAATGCGTTTAAGATTGTTACTCTCACTGACCTAAAGTTTCATTTGTAGAGTTAGGTGATTACAACAAAATTAGCAAAAATTACAACTGGTTGGAAGGAAGAGGAAGGGATTGTCTATTCTTTTTAACTGTATTTCAAAGTTTTAAATATAGTTCTTAATAAAGAACTGCAGTAGTGTACATGGTGAAATAAAAATATGTAAATATGTAAATACATTTTGGTATTCTGAAGTACACAGTAGTGTGTAACTAATAGCTGTATTTCTTAAACCTGTCCTCACATCTCATTGTACCGAAGCAGGTAAGATTGCTACTAGTAGAGGCATAAAACTGTAACAACAATGAAATGCCAATACATGTTACTACGGCCTTTGGCATGATGCATGACAAAGACCTCTCTACAGCTGTAAACTATGCTGAAAGACAATGAAAGACTCTTTTCTTGCTGTAATATGACCTTGTCTCCAGCGAATCCTGACAGTATCAAAATACTATTTCCTCTCCAGACCACAAGCATGACTGTATCTTATGCAGATGTACCAGCATTGAACTAGCCAGCTCAAAGCACTAATAGCTGTATGCAGTTTAGTGCAAGTTGTAAAACTATTCTAAGGCTTTGGATGTACTCTCAGCTAGTCAGCTTATTCTGAACTACACAATCCTTTGGCTGAACTACTAACCTGACTGGCATCCATGGCCTAAGATAACTTTATAAATTACAAGTTACATTCATGTTTGTGACACATACAACCCATAACTGCCTCCCAGGATCACTGGGTCTTGCCAACCATCAGCCAAGTACTACAGCTGATCTAGGTCTTGATAGATTATACACAGCCACACTACTTAAAGACATGACACAAGTACTATACTGCGTGGTTTAGCAGAGATTGTAAAGCTCTCATTCTCACATGGAAGACTACAATTCTCTTGGAATAAGGCAGTAACAAATGAAAGACAAAAAAAAAAAATAAGGCAATGTTTGGTGGGTTCTCTCTCCCTTCAGGACTGAAAGACCAGGAAGTGCTTCAAGGATGGAAGCCTTTGACTATGTCTACATCAGCAAATAGGACAGTCTGATAGATGAAGATCTGTTTTGCAAACCAGATGGTATTAAATATCAGAGCAATATTATATCTCCCTGAAGAAATTATATTCCTGACCAGATCAAGCCTGGTCCCACATCTTCTGATTCCTGTTGAAAGGAATCCAATTCCCAAGCTCCAAGAGAACTCCACAATGTAAACAGTAAGTGAGGATTGGGAAACCTCCTGATCTACGTTAATGTGGATAAACAGCTTTTATTTACACTGTTTACATCTTCTGTATCATTGTATCCTCATAGTAGTGATTGGTTTGGGTTTGGGTTTTTTTCCTCATATAAACATGTTTTCAATCAAAAGGCTTTGATGTTATTTTTTTAAACACCTTCTATGTAAAATCTGTCAAACGTGACTTGAAAAAGCTTGTTGACTAGTGTTTCCTTCTTCTTTCAAGCAGAAAACCATTTCCTTAAAAAAAAGTATTTAAATTCATCTTTCCACCTACATAAAAAACACCCTATTTTACAACTAATATTCTGATGCTTCAATTTCATAAAGATATATATATTACACATAGGATGGATTGTTTTGTCCTATAAAAATTAAATGGTAGCCATTTTATTCTTTCACATGACAGCATGGTCATATAGCTGTTGAGGAGATGCTTACTCATAGTATTATGCAGGGGGGTGGGAGGAAGAAAAGAGCTTTTTGGTGGTGCTACTTTGTTAGTAGCTAATTGCAATTGGAAACCTGCGTTCTGGATGTTCAGAGAAGTCTTTGCTATATCAAAACATCAAACAACACGTTTCTGGCATTGCCCTAGAGCCATTCAAAATTAGCCAGCAGAACATTTAAAGAGAACCAGAATGGGAAATAAAATTCTAAATAAAAGAAAAAAATCATTTTTTACAAAGGCATAAATGTTTTGTCTTCATAATTTTTGCCTATGGCTTCTCCAGTGGTGCCTGCCAATTGAACCTAGAGGAGCACTATATTTACTGTGTACCCAAACTAATACTTTCTCCTCTGAACAGATGAAAAAACTACTGAGCTTCAAGAAGATGTTAAAATACAAATGGAGCACTTTGGTTTGATCGCTCTTTGCTTTCAGTCTCATTTCTGCTTGTGCAAGATGGCTGCAAAATACTAGCTAAATTGAATTGTAGTTTTCTTATCACCACTCTGCATGGTGCAACTGATATGCTCAACTGTGGGTATTCAAAAAGCTTTCAGATTACAAAGTTTCGATTGTGTTGGAAAGCTTTTAAGTTTTTTCTAATGTGTGTATTTCACGCTACACCAATAGCACCTTGAAACACTGTTTTTGAAACACGGAAAGGGTGATTCAGAGTTGTTATTTGCTATTCCCCTTTGCCCTTGCCCTTCTGCAGTGCAGGAGGCCACAAACTAGTTAGGAGAAACAGTTTCCGTTATAGTCAAAGGCAGATGGCGGGTAGTTTTTAAATGTCTCCATTACCTTATTCCCCACCCTGTTCCCCCAAAGTCATCTAAAGTGGAGCAGTACTTTTATTTAGCTTTTGTATCTGAATACGTAGTTAGCAGATTCATTGTACCTCAGCATCGTCTCCTCCTGCTTCCCTACTAGTATTGTCTGTCCAAAAGGTAATATTAGTAAAACTCCCACAAAATACAACTTCATCAAAAGACTGACCTTATTTGCTGCAACATTTTGGGAAGCAATATCAATCTGATTGATTAATTAATTTATTTCATAACATTAATTGTCCTGCAACATTCAAAAGTAGTTTTTAAATAACTTATTCTCTGCTGATTATTTACTTTCTGTCGTGTCTCCTCAATAATCCTTTGGTCCAGTGTTTTGGTTTTTTTTTATCATAACAGATTCTTTCCTTATCATCATAGATTCTTGATTTCATGATCAGAATGCAGACAGCTTTTTACAGAAAGCTTGTTATACATAAAGTGTTCTTATTTTTTTAAGGGAAAAAGAGATCTTTTAAAAATTAGTCATATTCAAACAGAACTTTATATGAGGAAGTTTAAGAATTTTGGATCATTTTGAGTACATCTCTAGGGCAATATATATTATTGTAATATTTAAAATAATTTATCTTGTAAACCAAATCAGAAACATTTTCCCAAATTTTTGACCAGAAGGCCATGCATCCTCAGCTGCTGATGTATTTGTATTATTGCCCAATAACTGACTGAATCTAAGATAATGTGTTTTAAAAAGCATCTGTTGTTACACTTGTTTATCCTATTTCTTTAAACAAGCAAATAAGTTCGCCGTCAAGGTTAACAAAATTTCTCACTTAAAGATATGCTAAACAGATTACTGATATCAGATTTGAGTAAAATGCTTTAAGGAAAACCCAGGAAACAAACACTATGTTCAGTACACAGACAATTTGGTGACATTCTATGGCCTACTTGACATGAGAAGTGATTAGATACTGTAATAATCCCTTCTGGTCTTCCCTCTATGGATAAGGAGTGTGTTTTCTAAAGAAAAAAGAGGAAAAAAATGAAATTTCACACTTGATAAATGTTCTCTATGGACTACAATTGGGTCAACTTTTTCCTCCTTTGCTTCTCTTGCCACTTCTTCTGCAGCTGCAAGCAGTACTAGTCTGAAATTATTAAACCAGACCCCTAGTCTCTGATTTACTTGCTGTTCCAAATATACCACCTAGTCCTAAATATTTAAGATGAGAAGTACTGTATTAGCAGTCATGCACTCCTCCTGTAAAAGACTAGCGGTATATGCAGCAGGCCTGAAAGAGCCTCTGCTATCATAAAGTTCTGAGTACTGCTGAAAATAGTGACCACTGAGATCTACTGCGTCTAACTTAATGGATCAAACTAGCTAACAGGGTCTGATTAGCAACAGAATATCGATACAGTGGGAGGAATATGTAATGGTTTAATGACAGATAATCCTGTGTGGAATGGAGAAGTAAAGATATTAAAAAGTTAGTTCAAACCTCCACTCAGGAGAAAAAAAAATTATTTGGAAAAGTATGCCTTAGTACATCTCCTGTAATTTTTGACATTTAATTGAAATTTAAATTAGGTACTTAGATTTAAAAAAAAAAAATCAGTGGAGACAGATAGGTTCTTTTTGGTGGAGGTGATTAGTGAGTTTTGCATGCTGTACTTCTACCTCACGTAACTGAGTTAGGAGCCTCTTGGATGAAGCTTGACCTTCCAGATCTTTAGAGTAGATAATAAGGATTAATGGAGACCTTTATATTTTATCTTGGAGAACATTTCAATTCTTAGGAAACTTCCAATAACTTAAATTTATTCAGCCCTCTAATTGCATGACAAACAGACTATACCCATATGCCAACGAAAGGAGATGCATTCTAAAAAAACATTTGAAAATGGAATATTTTTGTATTATTAGTGCCATTATATACATTGATGACATAAGAACAGTCACACAAACTAAAATTTCTTAGCCTCACCATTGGGTTAGGTTTCTGTTAAGTTTGTTTCTAATATGAATGTTTTCCCTTCCAAGTTCTAGAGGCTAGGCCTGCATAGAAAGAATGTGTGGAAGCTGCACAACATGGAGTGAAAAAATAATAAGCTTAACTGAAAAGAGCAGTCTACAGGAACAGTTATATGCAAATTAAACCAGACATTCTGGGGATCATCAGAGGACTGAACAACTTAATGCACTAAAGCGAATCCTCAGCAAACAAAGGTGAGACAGTACTAACACCAATAGTTACTTATTTTTACTCTTTTTAAAAGAAAGATTCAACTCTTTTGTTTAGACACAAAGATGATTTTGCTGTCTCCCTGAAAGATCTATTGGTCAGATTAATATTCTAGTGCTTGAATACTTCAGCACAGTGCAAATATTTTATCTTCTATACATTTACAGAATAAATCCAATGATTAGTCAGAAATTCCTTGCATATGTCCTGCTCTCTGCTTCCTTTTGCAAAAAGCATTTAATTATTCTTTGGCATGCACATTCATGGTAGATTTTTTTCCATTATTCAAAGAATATTCTTTAAGTGATTAGTCTTCTTCTGATGAAAGGTCATGGCTGAGAAGTTCTCATTATATACAAGAAACTAACAGAATGTGAAATGAACATACAGATGACATAATCCATATCATATACTGAAATCCAATTATCTGAAAAGGAGTAGGATGGTTGGGTAAACACCCAATTAAAAAATTGTTTTCCAAACTAGCAGTAAAATGGTCAAGAGTGCAGACTGCCAACCCCTTCTTTGCTATAGGGTTTTTTAATTTCCTTCAGCAAAACATTTAGCTGAGACTTAACTGCAGCCACTTTAGCAGTCTAAAAGACATTTATCTGACATTTATCCATCAAGGGCCACCACAGAGACACCTCCAAGAAACTGTTCATTCTTTTATAAGATATATGCCCAAAATAACAGGATGAATCATAGCTGGTTGTGTCTCTTCCCTTCCATTAACTCTGGAGAAAGCCTAGGGAAAATGGCTTAAATTAGACACATATTTTTAGATGGCTACAAATTGTCCAAATCCAATAAAATTAGTGACAGTGTAATACTTTGGTTGTTTTCAGAATCAAAAACTGTGAGGTCCTTCAGAACAGAAACCAAAAGAGCAAATAAAGCAAAGCCATCTGAGGTACCTACATAAAGCTAAACACTAGGACAATGATGAAAATTATGAAAAACAGATGCTTCATTCACAGCTGGAATCTCCTGAGGTCATGACCTTTCTCGCAAAGAACAAAGGATGGTGTTATCTTTCAAGAAAAGCCACAGGGGAAATCCATAGCAGTGATCATTGTTCATGCCATGGCTTAGTGCCTGGCAGCAGGAAACAAGCCAATTTCTCTCATAGGTAAACACTCCAACCAGAAGGCTGCATTGGCTAGGGCTGCACCCTTTCTCTGACCTAAGGTAGGTAGGAATTAATCTGGTAAGATTCTGGAAAGACAGAAAGTGTAAATGGCTGCAGAAGTAATCAAGTAAGGCGCTTAAAAGGGAGGATCTTCAGGTCCAGTTCCTGCTTCAAGGCATAGGAAAGAACTGAATGGTTGTGCCTCCAAGTACCCGTAAGAGGTGCTACACCACTACAACTTCCTCCTAACAGCCTGTAGTTCTAGGTACTGCATAATGCTATGGCTCACTGACCTAAGCAACTTTTATCACCTTTTCAAAAGAGAAACAAGAGCAAACCCAACCACTGTGTTTAAACTGCGCTTAGTTTGAGATGTGCAAGCCCACTGCTCCCAAATTAGAAGTTACCAGACTATAATACAGAAAGTGTGGGTCCTGATCCTTTGAAAACCATCGGATAAATTCCAAGGTACAGCTTTTAGTCCTCAAGTCACCAAAGAAACAGTAAAAAAAAAACCAAACTAAAAGACTATCAGAGATTGTTATATATCATGCTGACATTTATTTCCATCAGTATGAATGAACTGATGAGAAAGTCAGCCTCAGACAGAACAGGAGTTAAGCAGGTATCAGAGTCCAGGCCTTATCAGAAAGATTGAAACTGAATCTCAAACTGAGCATAAAAAATAGTATTAACTACTTCTACAATATAGCATAATATTTCTTTATGCTATGACTGCACCAAGTGAGCCTTCCAGAACTGTAACTGTAGTGATCGTAACCAGAAGACCGCTGTACATTGAAGAGTTAGTGATCCATGCAATAGTTAACCTGAGAAGGCGCATGCCTGTGCTGTGCTACACGTTTAGCTGTGTCATCAGGCCTGCGCTGTGCTGTGTGTATCCCTTGGCTGCAGGATAAACCTAGCCCACTCGTGGTAACAGAGGAGCCTGTAGGCAGCTCCCACTCAGTACCAGTGATTATACCACCTGTGTGTCCTTGCATTTATCTAAAAACGCAGCAAGTAGTTCTTATGTGAACATCCCTTTTTTTTTGACAGTAGAAATGATTAATAGAATTGTTTTCTTGTAAGGAAATCCTGTAAGAGTTCAAAAAGCCTTTTTTACAGTGTTAGCTCCAATAAATGACATCTGAAGTAGTGTTTTACAGAGTGCGAGTGCTCTTCATATTATGATCATAATGAACAAGCACTTCCAGATGTAACACAGTAACCAAAATACCTTATGCTCCAGCTGAAATACCAGTCTTCAGACCTTGAAATAACAAACTTATTTCTACTAACATCTACAGTCTTTGTACTACTTCATCCAGAACACACCATTTTGCTTTTTGAAATATACTTCAGGTATGTTCTAAAATGAAATTATGAAAGTAGAAATTTTTGAATAAGTTTCAGGTCCAGTCCACACTTCTAATATTCATGATTAAAAATCTGCTTAAGAGTGAACTACCTGCCCAGCTTTTTAAAAGTACACAATCCCTAATATCTCCTTGTTTCTGGCACTATTTTAAGAGCTTCACACCTATCGTACCTAACTCTTTGACAATGTAATCATTTCTTACTTACTCACAACCAGGAATTACAATCTTCAGCTGCTTTTTATGTACAGTTAACAGAAGCACCTGCCTACAGAGATTACAGACCTTCATCTAAATCATTCCAAGTTTGTTATGAGAGCTTATGTGAAGTGAGGTCCAGCTCAGGGTGAAAATCCCGGAGACCACAGTGCGATCTACTCTCCTTTCAGCCATTCCAAACATAGCTACTTAATTGGATAATCAAAAATACATATATTACATTCTTACACACTAACCTCCTTTTCTCAAGGAGTTCATAAGTGAACAGCTGAAGATACATGCATATTTGGGAGGAGTGGCAAAGTATAAGAGAGTTAGGAAGGTTTGAATGCAAAATTCTGAAGACAAATTCTTACATCTCTGTAAATTCTGACTAAGCCACAGACTCCAGGGAAATACTCCAGATGTCTAGTAAACACAGATCAGGCACCAAAACATAAAACCCTCTCCTAAAAATTCCAGTCACTTCTATCCTCTCTAAAATATGCAGTGACTTAAGGGCTGGGAGAAGACTGGGGCACTTTTTTTCCCCTGGAGCTGTGACTCCCACTGTTCCATTTTCTTTATTTTATTTTATTTTATTTTTACCTGCTCTATAAAGAGGTAAACCAAATAATTAGTATTCTTTATCTTAGCTTCTTAAAGCCATATGCCCCTATCTTAAGGGAAACATATGGTCTATGAAAAGGCTCTTCCCTCATCTGCATGGTAACTAAGCACTACTGAAGGTGCTATCAGAGAGCTTTCCTTGCCCTACAACAACATGGCTACAAGGCAACATGTTGCAATTGTGACTAGGAAGCAACTGCGAGAGAAGAGACTCTTATTTAGCTATATGCGCTGGACCTTAAATTTAGTGCTAAGTTTTTTCGTGAGTATTTTTCTGTCCAGTTCAAATTGCTTTTACCGATGGTGACACTCACTGAACTCCTAGTTTCTTTTCACAGAAATGTGGTTTTATAAAAGTTGGACAGTCAAAATACAGAAGTATCAAATAAAGAAGGAAGAAAAACACATAAAACCCACTACAACTCCTTGAGCACTCACTGTCAGACAAACCACAGTTCCAGCGAACAGTAGATCTCTTAATTTTCCTAAATGACACATTCAAGAAACAAAAGCAAAATAAAAGGAATCATCAGTTCAGCGTTTAAGAAAAACACATTTGATAGTATATTTTAAAATGAAATCTCCTCCTCCAATAAAAGTGCCATGTTGCAATCTTGTCAAGTCTATTCACAGTATACCAACTTGATCATCTCATTCTTCTCCTGCAAAAAACCCAGAGCACACATAATGACAGTGTAATCAACATTTAAATGAATTCACAAGACATTGTCTAATCCTGTAAAGACCAGGAAAGATGTAACAATAAGCAGCATAGAAACCCTCTTCACTATCCTGTATGGATGAGCTTCCTAAAAGTGACGGTCTCAAAGTTTGAAATGAAATTAATGAATGGAGAGATAATGGAGATAAACAGCATTTACAGCCTTATCCAGACCGATGCTGAGTTTCCTCATCTTCCATATCATTCATTATAAGGTGAAGGCACTTAGCAGGATTGGTATGCAAGATGATTATTCACTTTAATGTTTCATCGAAACCCTGCTATGTTTATTTCTGTCTATCTCATCACATAACGGAACCTAGAACACACCTACTTTTCACTTTGAATATGAACTGCATTTTTTAAATGCATTTGTTCAAAACAATAAAGTTACAGATATTGTATCCTCATTTTTAATATGAAAAATGGATATATCAAAACTACTGATATAATTCATCCATCAAATCCATGTAACTAAACTCTCCTCTAACCACACAAATAAAAATCCTTTAAGAAAAGGAGTACACTCTGCATCAAAGCCCTGAAAACCCAAAGAGTCCATCTGGCTGCATCAGAGAAAAGGATGCTAATCTAGCATTCAGGATCTTTAGTTTTTATCATCCCTCAATGAAATACACAGAGCTACTAGTTCCACATAGAGAGCTCCTAACTGCATTGCCTCAGAGGAGCAGTTTCAAGGAAGTCAAGCTTCAAGCTTTGCAGAACTCATAAATCAGTACCAACTCTTTATATTATACCCTGACATAAACGGGAAAAGCCCCTACACTGTTTTTCCCTTTCCCTATTAAAAAGCCTGTATAAAGAAAACATTCCACTTCAGCAATGTGCACAGTATGCTGTGACTGTCATTCTTCATGCTAAGTAACATTATTTCCCTCTGGTCCTCTCAGAATTTATTTTCTTATCTGTAGTCTTACAGCTGAATTATAAATTCTCTGGAAGGAAATGTCTTTACTAACAACTTGTTCAGTACCTAAAATGAAATCAAGTTCCTATCTCATGACTATTCCAAGCCCACAACAGATTTGGACAAGACACATTTTTAAAACTTTACCTTAAACTGACATTTGTCATTTCAGCAACACAAAATACACAAACATTATTTTTCTTTCATTATAAAGAGAACTAAAGGTTAGGCTGTATGTGGTGGCATAACACAAAGGCAACGGACTAGTTTATTCTAGAGTGTTTAGAACAGAAATTGTTTCTCTCATGTAGTATTAATTTTGCCTGGCAAAAGCACATGGTGGTTAGGGATCCAAGAAAGATGGTTACCGCATCACATACAGACAATCCAGAAGGAAGTCTTGGCCTAGGCAATAGCAATTCCCAGTTAACCTTTGGAAGTCTAATCTCCATCAATTTTACATAATCGTATGAAATTTAACAAGAAGAAGTGCTGAATTCTCCACCTTGGACAGAGTAATCCTGGTTATATGTACACACTGGGGGACAAGAGGCTGGACAGCAGAAAGAGATCTGATGGTTTGGGTTGATGGCAAGTTGAATACGAGTCAACAGAGTCCCCTGGCAGCCAAAGGGGACAACCATGTCCTGGGTCCATCAAGCACAGCATACCTAGCTGGTCATGGGACGTGACTGTCCCACTCTACACCACACTGGTGCCGCCCCACCTCCAGTACTGTGTGCAGTTTTGGGCTACTCAGTGTAAGGACATCAAACTATTAGACTGAGTCCAGAGGAGGGCAACCAAGGTGGTAAAAAGCCTTGAAGGTGAGACTTCCAAGGAGCGACTGAGGTCACTTGGTTTGCTCAGCTTGGAGAAAAGAAGGCTGAGGGGTGCCCTCATGGCAGTGTACACCTTCCTTACAGGGGGCAGCAGAGGGGGAGGTGCTGATCTCCTCTCTCTTGTGGTCAGCAATGAGGAAATGGAATGAAGCTGCATCAGGGGAAATTCAGATTGGACATTAGGAAAAAGTTCTTCACTGGGAGGGTGGTTAGTCACTGGAACAGGCTCCCCAGGGAAGTGGTCATGGCACCAAGCCTGTCAGAGTTCAAGGAGTGTCTGTATGACGCTCTTAGTCATATGGTTTAGTTTTAGGTAATCCTGCGAGGAGCAAGGAGTTGGACTCAATGATCCATAGGGGTCACCTTCCAACCCAAGATATTCTATGATTCTATGATTCCGTGATTCAATTTTTACAGCTTTTTTTTTTGCTTTATGCTGCTACTACCAACTTCATGCTTTTTCTCCATAAAATGAAAAGCCAATATCTGTAATGAATTGTATTATTAAACCAGGAGAGCTATTTGGAGAATAAATACATGGGAGTCTATGCTTAAGAACTGTACTGAAAACATCATAAATAACAAGCTGTATATTATCATTGTGTAATCTATTGGTTTTACTAAATTTGCTTAGACATTGAGAAAGAAGAGGGTAAACTAGCCAAAGAGGATTAACGCCATAAGAAAGAAGAAAAAGGATTAATTTAAGAATGCCGGGGAAAAAAGTAAATTGTTTAAGAAAAGGATATGACTCCATAGTTTGGTGAGCTGGTAGCCTGAATCACTGAAAAAGAAGCAATGGGCTCCTTGGCTTGAACTGCTATATTTGTTTAATTGACTATCCTCTTCCCTAGGTCCTTGCAAAAATTCTAAACACAGAATTAAAGAGTTTCTAGCAGACAGTAAAGCTTCTACATTCCTTAGAAGATATCAGGTAGCTTCATGTGTTTTTACAGCTTATGCAGCCAAAAACTGGCAATGTGTTTGGTAGAAGACAGCTCTGCACCAAACAATAGGTGCTCTCCATCAGTGAACAGAGAGGCTCATGGTTAAGGAGAATTCTGCTGTACATCAATCAGTTTGGGTGGGATCAGCTTCCTCACTTCCTTGCCTGACTACTGTCTCCCATGAGCTGAGGTACTCCTGTCTAAAATGTACACAGAAAGATTCACTGAACTATGTTGCGTCTTCTGTGAAGTCCATGTACTACAGCAGTGAGCTGATAGTTTGGTGAAGTTATAAATATATGCTATGCAAGAGCATCAGTGCTGGCTTATACATGCTGGGTTCTTCTAACATGTGTGACTAATACTGATTTAATACACAATATTTCTGATTCTCTTATAGTACAGTGATGGATGCATAAATAAGCTTAGATCAGAAGCTACAAAGATTTTTGACACTAACTCTCCACTTAGTTCAGATTGGCCTCATTAACATCTATATGACTTTTTTATCAAGTCATATTGCAGGAGTAATTTATATGTAACAAGTTTATCATGGTATTTATTTTCTCTGTTTCACTGTTTCTCCCACTTGGTCTGTTTCTGCTAACGGGATATGATAAGAAAACTACTTAGTCCTATGCAGTGCTTTTATCAATATTCACAAAATGTTTTACAAAGAAGGTTTAGTACTGTGATCTCCATTGCTATCAACTGAGAAACTTAGGCACAGAAAGGTCAAGTGCCTGTTAAGGTATACTCAGCACACAAATCACAGAGCTAAGCTAACAGGACTCTTGAGTCTCAGTCCTGTACTATATTAATACAGCTACATTCCCTCCCCTAGAGACAGAAAAAGCCAAAAGCAGGTGGCTAATTACAAGTAACCACAGACAACCAATAATCCTTGAATAATCCAGTTTCAAAAACACTGAATTATTAGATTAATAGATCCCTTGTAAGCCTCAGAAGTAATTAAGGCCTGACTGAGGAGCTAAGCAATCTTTAGCTCAAATCCCATGAATAGATTAGCTTGTGAACATAATGTATGCTGACTATTAATGTGCTATTTTGCTGTATAAGCAGCGAGCGTAATTCAGCAAAACCCTACCCAAACTGTACATATATTAGATGCACATCATCTTTAGAAAGCTAAAGCTAATGTTAGGAGAAAGCATCAAGAAATGTGATTTTATCTCTTATTATACCAACGACAACATGAGATGCTCTAATTGACAGAACACAGCCAGATACTTCAAGGCTCCAAGGAATGCAGATCTGTGAATCTTTCCATAAATGAAGAAATGGAGCACTGTCTGATGAAGGTAGTCTAGTAACAGGAGTATGAATTGTTATTTTTCCACAATTTTTAAACATTTGGAAGGAAATCCTACAACTTAAGGTTTTCTGAATGTTTAAACTACTGTTACTTTTTTATGTTTTAACACAAAACATCCTGAAATCTCCTCTTGGAAAGGTACTACAGTGTCTAGAGTAAGTTAAACATCCTTGAAGTAACCTAGAATCTCTCCACTGACTATGCAGGGAGCAGAAACCATTCATGAAATAGACTTGTATTCAAACTACATGCGTTGAGCTGTTGCTTAAGAAGCATTTCTTTACTGAGAGGGTGGTCCAACACTGGAACAGGCTTCCTAGAGAGGTGGCCGATGCCCTAAGCCTGTCAGTGTTTAAGAGGTATTTGGACAATGCCCTTAATAACATGCTTTAACTTTTAGTCAGCCCTGAATTGGTCAGGCAGTTGGACCAAATAGTCCAAATAGTAGGTCCCTTCCAAATGAAATTATTCTATTCTATTCAAAATATTTCTATCACAATTATTGGATGCTGTTTGAAAGGAATGTTCATTAACTCATCCCTATGTCTGAGCTCATTAAAATCCTCAGCACTTCATCAGAGAACAAGAGATTGGTTTTCTTAAGTAAAATTGGACTGAACCTAAAAACTCATTTTTAATAGTCACAGTCACTGGATTTCTGTCAGTTACTAAGACTAGAGCATCCCTTTGAGCCATTAAGTACAGCTCAGCTTAAGTGTGAATTTGGTGTAATAAGAAAAGAACAACATCCATCCCTGCACAAATTCTTTGTCCTTCTATTTTCTGCATCCATTTTCTGTAGGTTTTTAGTGCACGTTTGGAAAGAAATTACATCTATCGGCATGTCCATTCAGAAAATACATCATTTTTGACAAGACTTTGAGGCTAAAGCCAATTTGGGCCACAGCATAAACAGACCAGCATTTGAGTTTGTCACATCCCTTCCTCCTGAGGAATCCTCTTTGCTGAAGATTCCTTACATACCTTTCACAGTGCCTTGCCTTAGGAAAGGCACTTTTTTATCCCCACTTAGGAAAGGTGGGAATGTGTATTGCTCCCTTAAGCTTGTCTTCCCACCTGCCCAGATCTGCAACTTTGCACTCCATGCAGACACATCTTCCATAATCCCTCCTCCCCTTACAAGAGAATCCGCTGCCAACCAGGAACAACTGGCTAAGCCTCCAAAAAGTGGAGCAGAAGGCCATCATGGCTGCAGATTCTGTTTTGAGTACTTGTTCCACCTCTGTATTATGATGCCTCCTCAGTGAAATAAACCAGTTACACAAGGAGTTCACTTTACATATTGGCCTCAATATTCTGATTCCAATGGCATCATCACTTCTCTATTCTAGTCACAAATGCTACATTCTCTCATGCCTTCTCTTTGCTATTCTAAATACCTCCAATCCTTTTGTTCCTTCTCCATTTAGAGGCACTGAGGGTACTTCCTAACTCTTGGTGGCATTAACACTAGTCAGGCGTACTTTCATATTAAGAAAGTTTCATTAAGCAACTTGTCTCCTTTTCTAGACAGCAAAAGAGGGGGGTAAAAAATCTCATTTCTAATAATATAGAGCAAACATTATGTAGTTCAAATTTAAAAATTCAAACCCCTATTTCAATTATCATAATTGCTCAAAGTGTTCTTCATGCCTGTGTAAGAAACTAACACTTCTGGCCTAATAGCTATGGCCCTGAAAACATGTGGGTGATGAAATATATCTAAATCTCCATTAGAAGCTTAGATCACAAAGGCAGTTTAATGAAAGACTAGAATTAACCTCGCTGAAATGCAAAATTATACTAGAAGACTCTTTCTATTACACTAACAATGAGATGAGATTATATAAGCTTTTGAGATAGCATACTGTTGGGTCCAATTTTTCAGATATGCCTTGCAAAGATGAGAAGAAAAACCTAACTATTGTACCTCTGGTGCACTGCTAAGAAGCGCAGCATACATATAGTTAAAGTGAATAGGAACAATAGGTCAGCATGATGGAACTTGTGGCGAAAAAAAAAAAAGCTGGGAAATGTGGAGGTCTAAAAAACACTAAGATATATATATATCTCATCCCTTAAATGATCTTTGGACTCATGCCTTATATTTAAAAAAGAAAGAAAGAAAAAAAAGGAAAGGAAACCAGATCTTTGGCAAAATAACAGAGAGCAACATAAAAGCGCAGATAGAATTTGCAACTGCGCTAATTTGAATCAAACCCTGGAAAGCTTCAAAAGGTTCCAAGAACTAAACTTTATAGAACTTTAGTGTAGAAATTCAACAATAATCTGACATCTGCTTCTTTCTTCTGACACTTACTGTTACACCTTCAGATGTGCATCCCATATATTCAGTTAACACCAAGAGATGAGAGAAAATTTAAGCCAGCTGACCTCTATCACCTCTAAAGATTTCTCACTAAGTCATCCTATTATATCTCAATAATCCTATAAAGCATCTCATGAAAACTGGAAACATCACTCACTTATTTGCAATACAAGAAGCAAGTTACTACACAAGATAAGGCTGGCGATTCATCTAGCCTAGCACCACACAGCTGACAATGGTCAGGTTCACCTTCCTCTAAGAGGAAATTCTGCTTCTAACATGTACAGAATATAATGTCTATGTGGAGGCCTCTCCATAGCCATCACAAGCTATGGATAGGCTTATCTTGTAAATCATGAGGTTTTATAAGCATAGTTTTGTTTTTATTTTGCCTAGAATTAACTATGTTTACATTTTCCATATAAAGAAATACTACTTTCAGTTTTATCCAGCTTTCAAACTCCTTGATTCCTTGTTGCAGTAAACTGAATGGATCAATCCTGTGTTGTATATGAAAAAGGTCATTTTATCAATTTTGCGTTTGGGGTTTTTTTCTACTTTTGTTAAACATTTGTTCGTTTTTTAATTATTAGCAAGGAAAGAGGAAGCTACAATACATCTTCTAGACAAAAACTGTTATCTATATACCACTGTTGTGCTTTCCACCATCTAAACTCTCCACAGTGTAAGTATGTCCATCTTTGGTCAATATGCTGCCCACCGTTTCTCTCTACATATCTGTAATACATGACGAGCCCAGAGCCACAAAAATATACATGCAACTGTTGTACTATTTGGATGCTAAATCTCATTTATCTAATAGGAAATAGGAACAAAAACGTATAAAGATTTGATTCTTTGTATTTTAGAAACTCAAGAAAAAATTAATAATTATATTTGTAATTCATCCCATTGAATGCAATTTGAAACATATATCTGAGTTAGAAACTATAAATTCGAAGAAATAAAAAGAAACCAACTGCTAATAACAATGAGCAGCCTGGAGCAATTAATGATTTTTTTAATGACAAATAGAGTGAGTCTAACTATAATTTTAATCCCTCTGTTATATTTTCCTTTCATATTTAATAGATTAGAACCATTTGCTGCTGGTTTTTAGTTACAGCTCTAAAGATGTATTAGGATATGACAGATCCAAGAAGCCATACTTTTAAATAAAACTTCTTCATCTTGTAAATAGTCCTTTAGAATTTCTGGCTTTAATCATCAGTTTAATGAAGTCTAATGGATCTGTTATTATCCTTTCCCTTTAATGTGGTGATGAGAATAAAAATATAATTAAGGGTGTTTGAAATAAAGGAACAAAAGCTGAAGACAAGGGAGAAAAAGAGATAGATACAGCAATACTACATCAATGACAGGTCAAATAAGCTGCAAATAGCTTTTCTATAGGCAGCCACTCTAAAACACACTCATTCTATGAATCCAAAGCTTATTCATAAACCTGAAGCCTTCTAACCTTGTTACAGAAACTCCTCATGCCCCATTGTGTTATGAATAAAACAAAACAAGTCTGAGTGACCTTGGTGCATCAAAATTCATTTTCAAAAGAAAAGCAAGCCATATTTTACTATAAGCAAGTTGTCTGTATGAAGCAATAATTGTGAAGATGATATGCACTTTTTGGATATTGTGATTGTGTTTTATCTAAATTAAGTTGACTCTACAGGCAAAATAAAGTCTGATTAGTTTCCAGTAAGATTAAGAGAACACTAAATTTATGTTAAATATCTACTTTCACGAAGCTTTTTGTCTGAATTTTGTTACTTTTTTACAGTTTTGCTATGATAAAGATGTATTGGGTAGAGGACAAAATCTTACTTTGAAGAAAAATGATGAATAAGATGATGACACATATGCAACACATGCTTTTTAAATGGCCAAATAAATTTTTTGTAGTGTTGGTATTTTCCTTAGAAGTTATCCTAAACTCAGAAATGTCTACATTGTACATTTCAAGGCATACATCAAAATACTTTTCCTCTTGTCCTATTACAAAAAATAAAGAAAAGATAAAAAAGCATTTATTTTTAAATTTAGTTTGGATTTTTATGGCAGGTGGGAGATCAAATTTCTTGGATCTCTAGCATAAATAGATAAATAAAATCTTCAATTCTATTTTCACATTCTTGGATAAGGAAAAAGCACATAAGCTATTTAATAAATAGCATGATATTTCTTTCCCTTTCTTATCTAATACTAGAAAACATGTAGTATATCTTGTATTATATATTCCTTATTAATAAAAGAAATAATCAGTTTTATCACAAGCCTATGACTTCCCATCATAGTAGTACCGCTTAAAAGAAACCTGAAAATTCATACTATGCCCTCTTGTTTAATTTAAATATAATAGCCAATGAGTTTACAACTTAACATCCTACAGTAAAGTTACTTCATATTCTTTCAGCACACTCAAAAGTAAATATGGGTTTAGAAAATAGTGACAGGAAAAAAACATGGTTTTTGTACATGAAGCAACAAGTGGGACAAGATTAAGTCATTTTAGTTTGATAGATGATATGAACCTGTTCAGGAGCTGCGTAGGAAAGCTTTTCCTATGAGTTTTCTCCTTGGACAGTTCTAGCTCCACTAGTTGTTGAAAAGAAGACAATATCGGGAGGTAGATCGGGAGGTAGATTCATCTTGGCTATTGTGTTATTTCAGCTCATCAATGAGATCAATGAAATGCACAAGAGAGAGATTTATTTAGTCTTTTATACTAACAAAGAAGCAAAAGCTACCCAACTCCCCCCCCATTTCCTCCCTACACCACCCTTTGAATCTCCTCCTAGATTTTTGCAATGCATGATACTCCTTTAGTTATTAACTCCCTTGGCTTATCATTTCCCCTGCAGAGGATCTACACTTTTCCTTGAAGCCTAAGGGAAGTCTGCCAGTGCAGTACAACTTAAAGTGCTGAGCAAAATAAGCAATGAACCTAATCTTCACATACAACTATATATGTTTTTCCAAAATGTGTGAATTTGAAATGAGATAATGCCATTTAGATTTCTACTCAATGCTTCATAAGCAGTTGAAAATAGCATATTGTTTGTCAGAAACCAAAAATGAGTCTGTAATGAATCGCTTTTTCAGGAAAATGTTGCTAAAAATTTTCAACTTTTTTCCCCTTCTAATACAGAGAGAACTGAGTTTCATCCATTTTTTTTCCACTGATACCTCAGTTCAACATACTACCAAAATAATTCTTCTATGCCTTTTGCCTGTTTCTCCTTTTGATGGAATAGTGGTGTCAAGGAGAACATCAAGGTGGACAATTTTGAAAAATTTATTCACGACTTCTTGGTTCCTATGAGTTGAGTATATGGCATCACAGCATGACTCTTGGGTTGTCCTATATATGCAAGGATTAGCTAATTAGACATTTTGTAAAGAATAAAAAGTTAAGCAACGCCTCCTTCTCTCCCTTTCACACAACAGCTGGAGCCAAACGGTTGTTCAAGCTTGTTATGCACAATCCTGTTGTTATAGGGAGAACTATTCCATAAGAAGATTAGATATTAGTTTAAGCTGCCTTGGTACAACTGAATAAGCATGAGCCTGCAGGTATACAGATTCTAAATCCACTTGCATTATAATTTCTTAAGCATTCAGAAACCTCCGAGCTTTTCTAGATGGTAAAGCATCCTTCTACACATAAGTCTATTTCACAGACATACTAAATCTGTTTATTTTGAATAGAAGCAGCATTGTTCAAGTTAAGTTATAGTGTAATAAACAGATTAGGGCATTAGGCAACAGAATTATTAAAAGTGAAAGATCCTCAAAGTGAAGGGAAAGAAATGAATGCCCGATTCTATCTTTCAAACAAAAACGCAATGAAATTCAAATTAAATATAGCTCAAAATAATTTACCCTTTGGCATCATGCATCAGTATTTTAAATACCAGTTCAGAAAGTAAACAATACTCCAAGTCGAATGAAAAATTACCCTGTCTCTTTTGATTCAGCATGATTTTTCAAACCTGTAGTCATTTATTTAGGGCACCTCATTAAAGTGCTGTTTGTTACACTGAAGTAAAGACAGGAACTTCCAAGATTTTAACTTGCTCCTGGAAATCTGACTGCATTTCATGTTTTGTCTATTGTCCTCCATGGCTTAACGGCAATCTGACAACAATGAAGACAGGCTGTATGTAACATTTTCTTTTACCTGCAAAGGTAAAATTCACAGGGAGGTTCATCCACTACTGCTCTCTACCAGAGTTTAACTAATAGGAGGATAGGTCCTATGCTGGACCTTGATACAGAAGTCTTTTACTGTTATTACACCAATTGCTATTATAAAGCAAAACAAAAAAAATCAAAAGTAAATTAAAAAGCAAAAACTCAAAAGTAAAACAAAAAAATCAGTGATCTCTCCTGAGTAGAAGGCTTCTTTATTATAATATAAAGCTGGCTATAGCTGTGTTTCTGGCAGTATGTATCAGTATTTCCATACCAAAGCACAAAGCCTGAAGACTAAGCATTTCTAAATTGTCTTTGAAGTGGTTCAATTTTTATAGGAACAGATTTTGCAGATACTACCAGAAACTGCAGAAACAAGGTTGGGGGTGGGAATGTGGGTTGCTTTCAAACAGTTAATAAAATCAAGTTATTTATAGTCTCTTTAAATCAAAGAGACTTTAGAGCTGCCCTGCTTAGCTTTAGAACGCTGTGCCAAATAAAAAATAGCCAGTAAATCTCCCTACATTTAAACACCATTGGCCTAAGTTTGGATCACTTTCTAAACTCTGACCAATATTTAAGATTGAGTTAAATGTTGAGAAACTGTAAAATATACAGCTTACAACAGAAGACCTACACACAAGAATTTCAGGCATTCTGTCTAAGCTCCTTTATGAGAATACAATTTTCTGGTAGGTATATGTCTCAATAATATATCTATCCCCATTTCTAGTTAACAAAAAGCTAAAGAAAGAGCTACCTTTGTGTCCGTGGTAGAAGTATCAGACCTTAAGAAATTGAACAAAAGAAACTGGTGAATATTCATGGGAAACAAGAACAGGTTATCTTCTCCTAGTTGCACTATTATGCAAATATCTTAGAGATATGTGCTCAAACCTCATTTTAACTCAAAATAAGTTGTTATATTTAGGCTTGTCCTAAGAGAAATGGGGGAATATCGCAGTGTGCTCTTCAGATAGCATGGAAGTCAGAAAACCCAAATACATGTCAAGAGTTACTGCCTTGGTTTATCTACTGCGAACACAGATGCTCAGGATACAAAAAATTATTTGTGACTCCAGACTGCAGAAAATGGCCAGGCTCATGTGTTCTCCTGCCACTGTCAGAGACAAAACACCAGACTCCTGGACCGTTGGTCTCCATCAGGGGCATTCCCTGTATTGTTACCTCTGAGTTCAATTTCCAAGTGTTAGATCAAATGAGAACGTTATCTTCTAGGTTTGGATACTCTACGATGTTCTACACCACTTAAATATTTCCAGCACCTTTGAAGGAATAGAATGAATTGACTGATGGTGTTTCAGACAAATCTGGGGAATTTAGAGATAACTATAGTAGGATTTTTCTGTTCTTCCTTTTTCTTTATTATTTTTATTTCTTGTGCTTTCTTTTATCGAAGACTTCCGTGTGGAGTTTTTATTGAACTACTTCAATGTCAGGAAGTCAGAGAGAATGCTTGTCATTCAAGGATTTGCTGTCCCCAACCCTTCTAATCCAGAGCATGAACAAGCACATTTAGCATTGAATTTACCACCTCTACCTTATCTTGTACATAAGACAGAATACCTGGAACTGAAGGATGAAATATCTCTATAGTAAGTTGCACTAATTCCTCCTCTTCTTCTGACACTAGCCCTGGGGTTTCACTGCATTTATTCTTTTATCTCATTGTTCTGCGAGGTGGGAAACTTCTATCTACTGTTGACAGTACTAGTTGCTGGGAAACACACTGCAGCAAACAATTATCCACTCACTATTTCAGTTTTCAAAATGGAGTTTGAGAAGAAAATTAGACATACAAACAGAAAAATATTACTTTGGTCTAGACCTAAATTCCAAAGAGAAGACATATTTATACTAACAGCTGCAGTTGCTCTCCTAAGATTTGTGGATTTGCTTGTTTGGTTTTTGTAACATCAGCAGTGTTTTACCGTGCTATTTAATGAAACACAACCAGCAATGTAAAGACCCCTTCAAAGGGAAAGAAGGCTTGGCATAGATATAACTTCTTAATTTGGCTCTCTATGCAATTTGCTGATATGCTATGAGATTCAGTCTGCTACTGTGCACTACTCTTTTCCCCTCTTGCTCTCATTTCTGTCATAACATCTTTCAAAAACAACCTCATTTTTCATAAATCAGGCTGAGTCTACTTGAAATCAGCATTGACTTGTTTGTAAAGAACTAGCTTGCACTGACTTCATTGGTTTACATTTTAATTACCTTGAGACAGTATAAAGAGCAGAATTATTCAGTGTTTAATGCTATACAAAATGTTTTGTTGTGCCTTTCATGAGAGTATTTTATCCCAAAGCCATTACAGGGAAAATCAAGTAGAAAGACTAACACAAGTAAGTGAATAGAACTGATAAAAGAAACTAAAAGATGAAGGCAAGGGAGAAAAACTAACTTGAAAAAAAGGTATCTATTTCAGTGTGCAAGTGTGAAAAAATTCTGGAATATACCCTGTTCCTTTCAGACTCTTGAGTGCTTTCCTTGACCGTGGGAGCAACACATTTTAGCAATGAGACCCACTGGTTTTTGCTAGTAACTAAAGATAAAAAGGGGAAAGATTTCTTGCTGACTAGTACAACAAGGTCAAACTTTTCCAAAAAGGTCTTGCTGAATTTAATATACAGTCATATTCATATAGA